>NC_048448.1:19030519-19087715 GCF_004353265.1 Vitis riparia
GGAGGCTGGAACGGCAGAAAGTGCTTTGTTGCATGACAAGGAGAATGGGAAATTCGATCAAGAACCTGGAGTTACCGAGCCCATAAAATTTGGTTCTCATGGAGATGAGCCTGTCAAAGGGAAGGGTCCAGTTCTAGAAGCATTTGGTAATGCAAAGACTGTCAGAAACAATAATTCAAGTCGGTTTGGGAAGTTTGTGGAGATTCAATTTGATTAGTGGGGAAGCAATAGGGTTTGGTCCCCTCAAAAACGGCTACATGTTTGAGCTCATCAACATGTCCAGTCCTCAAGGCCCTTGGGAAGAGGCTTTCCTTTGAGATAACAGTTGATTTAAATGGCTGAGTTTGCTGCTGAGATATTCCATGACTTGCGTGAAGAAGTGATGGTGACTGCTACAAGGGGTCATGGTCTAATGGTGTTGGCTGGCATCCTAATCTGCATACTGATCAGAATCTGATCACAAGGGGAGATTTACCTCGATTTGTAGTGGACTCTTATGAAGAATGTCGGGGTCCACTGCGGTTATTCCTTTTGGATAAGTTTGATATTGCGGGTGCTGGGGCATGTTTGAAGCGCTACGTTGATCCATCATTCTGTAAAGCAGAAATCAGCAGCCTCTGGGGCTGTGAAGTTACAAGTTCAGAGGGAAAAGAAAATCCGCAAAGGAAAGACGAAAGGATGTTGCTGGAGGAATGGAGAAACCCCGAAGATTTTACCAGCGACACATGCCAAATTGCATCAGTTGTTTTTGATAAATCGTGTTGAGAATGGTACTGATGGCCCTGCAAGGCTCGTGAAATTGAAGAAAAGGCAACTGAGTGAATCCCCATCGCACAGTCTGTTCCCAACTTCTCTAATTTCAGAAATGAAAACACAAAGCCTTCTTCTGGAATCAGCAAAGTAACACCATAACGCTCTCGGAATTGAACCATGAAGAGCTTGATTCTCTCCTTGAGTTCCTCTACAGTAGAGCCATGACTGCAGGGCAAGCCTATGAAGCAATGAACGATGCTAGGCACCTGGATTCTGACATGATTGTTATTCTTAACGACTGCAGGCGGGTTTCATTACTCACTGCTACTCTAGATGGGCCCATACCACCTGTAGGAGCTTTGAGCAGTGCTCTTAATAGGTTACAATCAAACAGACCTCTTAGAGAATTATGAGAGGTTACCAAGGGTGTTACCAAACAGATTGGCGGACCGATGCATGAATTGGCTGCAAAAGTTGATGAATATGCTCGTGGGATGGTCAGTGGTTCTGGATCAACACTTTTTGAAGAGCGTGGGCTTTACTATATAGGTCCTGTTGATGGCCATAACATAGATGACCTTGTTGCCATTCTCAAGGAGTTTGAGAGTACCAAGACAACAGGTCCAGTTTTGATCCATGCTGTCATAGAGAAAGGCCGCGGATATCCATATGCTGAGAAAGCTGCAGATCACCAACTTCAAAATAGGGTACCATTCGCACCTCAGGTCCACGTGCATGGCCATCTTTGGGCCATAGTGCCATTTCCCATTTCACCATCTCTAATTTTGAAAAATATTCTTTTAAATCCCTTTCTTCAAATAATTTTCTATATCTTAGTTTGTTTTAAAATAATTTCAAACTCATCCATTTTTCATCCTTAGTTTTTTTTCTTAGATTCCAAAAATCCATTTTTCCAATAAAATTTTGTTGCCACTCTTCTTCTTGGCAAATCATTTTCACATCTCTTTTGATTTTTTTTTAAATGTTTTAAAATAAGCAAGAATCCAATTTTGTAATTCCTAATGATGGAATTTACGGATTTGGTTCATGCAAAATAAACGGGCTTTGGTGGGGGCCCTACATAAGTGATTTTATGATTGATTGATTTGATTATCACACATGATTGATTCATTCTGCTCTATGACATGCTTGAGATTATTCTTTAATTGTGTGCTAATCCTCTTTCTTGATAGCGCATTGATCGTTTGACACCAAGGTATGCCCCATCCTCACTTCGGTCATTCTTTATTAAGTGTTTTGATTCCCATATGTGCATGATCACTTCGAGTATTCATTGATTTTCTCATTGATCGCCATGTTAGCTTCATTCTATTAGTAGAGACCCGACTTTAGGGACTTAGAGGGGTGTTACGGTCTTTACCGTACCTTCCCGATAAGTAACCTAACCCCCGAACCCGATCCGGTTTTTCGTGGACCAACCTTTTCCAAAACAAGGAGTCACACTTAGGGTTTTTCTTTCTTATTTTGTTTACCCTTTAAAAATAAAACAAAAATAAGTGGCAACTCCAAGTCATTTTCAAATAATCAATAAAAATCAATTTTTCAAAAATAAATCAAGCTCGCCATCGAGTGGGAAATGCATGAGCACGAAATACGGGGTCCACATCAGGTCAGTTGGTTCATTTCCTCACATTAGAGAATTAACATAAAGTCAATTCTCTAACCGGTGCTGTACAAATGCATCCCTCAATTGGATTTCAGCTCTAATTCTCTCTCACTGATGCAACTTGCAATGATTCGAGCCTCTCACTTAGCCTTTACCATTCAAGGTGATCTTTAACCTTCGACTTCCCTTCACAAGCTCGCAAGAGATAACTAATGGATGTCTCCTTAGAGTCCAAAAGCTTACCAAGTGTTGGCAATTCTAGAAAATCCTACCTTCAAGTCACCTCCCAAAGGCTCGCAAGGGGTAAACTAGTGCATCTCCATGGATAGAGATCACTTGCCTTACCAAGTGTTGGCCCAGGTGACTCCAAGGCATTTTAAGTTAACTAAAAACATAGAAACCATTCACGGGACACACTTTCTCTTCATTCATAACTGAAACCACAAAGCTTCTAATTCTTGCACTTGGAACCTTTCCCGGCAACCTTAACTCCAAGGAACTAAAAGGTTTAGTTACTCATTCTCTGGGGAAACTTCCTCAGAGAGTGCATAACTAAGTAAATGAAAAAATACAATCAAAGTGAGAAGGTAAGGTAGAGCTCAAGCTCTGTATTTTACTTTCTTTTAAACTTTTTACAAAAGGTTCATCACCCTCAGAACAGGCTCTCTGGGCTCTATTTATATGAAAATTACATTAATAGCTATTACATGGATATTTAGCCTTTTTTTCTAACTTAAAAGCTAAGGAATCCTATAATTGGTGGCATATAAGGAGAGTTTGGGGATTTAAACAACAAAAATCTAAAGAAAAATATCTCCAAGTGTCGGTTACAAATATCGGGAAGCACTAAGGACCATTTCGCAGGTGAAAACGAGGTCTGCGAGATTTCGCAGACGCACAAAAAGGGCTGCGAAATCACTTCGCAGCAAAAGGCTGAATCCGCAGCGTTGAAAAGTTGGCCTTCATGTTGCAGTGTTTGGCTTCCATCGCATTGTGAAACTTCAGGGGAAAATCCACAGCACTGTGCAAAAAGGCTGCGAAATAATTCTGCAACAAAAGGGTGATTTCGCAACGCTGTGCAAAATTTTTCCTTTAGCTTGGAGTGATCGGCTTCCAATGGTTGTAACTCCTTCATTTCAACTCTGAATTGTGCACCGTTTGAAACATTGGATTTTTGACTTCCTAAGCTTTAAAATTACATATAGAATGCATAAATTGGACTTCAGGAAGTGCTCCAAAAGTGGCTGACATGACTGTCATCAAGAATGCTTCATGGCAGATTTCTCTTTGCTTCCCCTCCTTGCATTCCGGATTTGCTTATGGCAAAGGACTTCAAAGCTTTGGTTCTTCATGCCTCTAAGCTTCCCATTGCTTTGCCATGGATTCCAAATAACTCTCCTCAATCTCATATTGCTTTGGTTATCAAAAAGCTATCAAAACACCAAAACTTAAGACAATTTGATTAGAATTGATTGCAAGGGGCCTTAACATGTTAATTGGGTTAAAAGACAATAACTACTACTCAAAAGTGTTTAAAAGGTTTAATTACAAGCTATCAAATAGCACTTTTTGAGTAGTAATCACCTAGAGTCATTTCTTTTCCATTTAGAGCCCAGAGCTCTCGACCCAGAGTCGTTTTTCTCATTTATGACTCAAAGTCATTTGTTTTCCATTTAGAGCCAGAGCTTTTGACCTAGAGTCATTTTTTCATTTATGAGCTAGAGTCGTTTTTATTTTCCATTTAAAGCCTAGAGCTCACGACCCAGAGTTGTTTTTCATTTATGACCCAGAGTCATTTTTCTTTTCCATTTAAAGCTCAGAGCTCACGACAAAGAGTCGTTTTTCATTTATGACCCAGAGTCATTTATTTTCCATTTAGAGCCCAAAGCTCTTGACCTAGAGTCGTTTTTCATTCATGACCCAAAGTCATTTCTTTTTCATTTAGAGTCCGTGACTCTCGACCTAGAGTTGTTTTTTTTTTTCATTTATGATGCAGATTCATTTCTTTTCCATTTAGATCCCTAAGCTCACAACCTAGAGTCGTTTTCTCATTTATAACCCAGAGTCATTCTTTCCACGTAGAGGTTTGAGCTCATGACATAGAGTTGTTTCATTTTTGTGATGGGAGACCCGTGTTCCAAGCTTACTCTTGTCATGTGCTAGGACAAAATCTCTGGTCTTTTTCTTTTAGTTCTTCGGTATAGTTCACTTCGTTTCTCTCATTATTCGTATTTTTATTCACATTCCTTACACTCGTGATCTCTACTGAAGAGGGACATATTTGTAAACCCTTCATTTTGTGCTCCTAGCACATGTCGTATTAGGTATTTGTTCGATATTTTACAACAATTTCTTGGTGGCTCATTACCACTCGTGCAACCTATCTTTTCTATGCCACCTTGGGCACTTTGGTTGAGGAATTTATCTAACTCCATTGTGACTCTCGGCAGCCCTAATTTAGACCATAGGCCAACTTAGGCACCCTAGGCCCATTTAGGTACACTTGGCCCATTAGGCACCACCTTAGGCCCACTTAGGCACCCTAGACCCATTTAGATACATTGACCCGTTCGGCACCACCTTAGGCACACTGGACCCATTTAGATGCACTTAGCCCACTTAGGCTCACCTAGTCTTGCTTAGGTCACTTTTTTGGCACATCCTGCATGTCTCATGTGCCTTGCATGACTTGCATGGCTCGTTTTTATGAACTCACATTACTTGACTTTTTTATTATATTTTTGTTTATTTTATTTATTATCTTGTCTATTTCCTCCCTAATTTTATTTTCTTATTAATTTGTCACTTTTCTGTAATACTTGTCCTTACTTATTTATTTTAATTTAATAATTTTGTGTAAATGTTTTATTTATTTTATTTTATTTTATTTAGTACTATTATTATTATTATTATTATTATTATTATTTTATTACTTGTCCTTATTTATTTGAAATTTTGTAGGAAATGTATGGAAGGTGTGCATAGTATTGATATTTGGAATATGAGATTTCCTTGGATGCATGATCATTGGAGATGGAATGGATACCATATTGAGATTGGAAGATACGTTTTGGGAGAGTTTAAGGAAATGATGCTCTACGAGATAAGGAAACAATTGAAGACTGACATGGCTTGGAATTTGAGGTTTTTATTTAGAAAGGGAGCCAATTAAAAAGGAAAAAAAATTACTAATTTGGTTTTGGAGGAATTATACGTTTGTGCGTTTAATGGAGAAAGTGAGAGGGTTCTTTAGAGGAAAGTGAGATTCCTTCTTGAGAAGAAAATCAAAGTCAACATGCATGGAAGCTGGAAAAGGGGAAATTATGAGTGTGATGAAGCAGGAGGTTTATTTTTTTAGGAGGAAGAAAAAGAAATTCAGGACGTTAAGGTAGGCGGTAGATTAAGGATCAAGGGGACTCTATGAAAGACAACAAAACTTCTACATGAGGCCAATAGAAGGTCTAACAGTGCGGGGGGGATTTGGATTGCAAGCAAGTGATCATCAAAGGGGAAGGCATTGAGGATAAAAGAGGGGTTTAGATTATAAGGGAGGGTCAAGGGTTCCTTCATATTTTTTGTGATTTCGATATGGACGAGAAGAAAGATGAGGCCTTGAAATGCCTGAAAATTAGGAAAGATACGTTGGAGGTAGGGGATCAAGCTTGTGCCTTGAAATTCATTACGAAAGTGCGTCGTCTTGATTTGAATCTTCCTGCTGATGATCTCTTATCGAAGATTGAACGAGAAACGGGTCAATCAGAGACATCAGGAGGTGAGGCTAATGATGAGGCTTTGAAGGCCTCCAATCATCCTTCAGTTCGGCATAGGGTTCCATTGAGCGGGTCTTCAGTGTTGTCGTCTTCATCATCAATGGCGTACACTGATTACTACTCAAAAAGTGCTATTTCATAGCTTGTAATTAACTCTTTTAAACACTTTTGATTAGTAGTTATTGCCTTTTAACCCAATTAACACGTTAAGGACCCTTGCAATCAATTCTAATCAAATTGTGTTAAGTTTTGGTGTTTTGATAGCTTTTTGGTCACCAAAGCAATTTGAGATTGAGGAGAGTTATTTGGAATCCATGGCAAAGCAATGGAAAGCTCAAAAACATGAAGAACAAAAGCTTTGAAGTCCTTTTCCATAAGCAAATCCGGAATGCAAGGAGAGAAGCAAAGAGGAGAAAACAGAGTGAAGAAAACAGAGGACAGCAGTTGCAGTCTTCTTTCGCACTTTTGGAGCACTTCGCGAAGCCTATTTTCTACATGCTATATACCATTTCAAAGCTCAGGAAGTCAAGAATCCAATTCTTCAAACCGTGTTTGATTTGGAGCTGAAACGAGGAAGTTACAGCCTTTGGAAGACAACTGCTCCAAGCTGAAGGAAGGATTCAACAAAGTGCTGCGAAATCACCCTTTTGTTGCGGAATGATTTCGCAGCCTTTTTGCACAGTGCTATGGATTTCCCCTGAAGTTTCACGCCGCGATGGAAGCCAAACACCACAAGAGGAAAGCCAATTTCGTAGTGGTGCGAAATCAACCGGTTGCTGCGAAGTGATTTCGCAGCCCTTTTTATGCATCTGCGAAATCTCGCAGACCTCATTTTCACCTGCGAAACGGTCCTGAAGCTTCCCGATAGTTGTGCACCGACTCTTTTAGATCTTTTCTTCTGATATTTTTGTGTCTAAATTTCCATTTTCTCCTTGTATTCAACCACTCATGTAATTCCTTAGCTAGGAAGTATCCAAGGAAGGGTAAATTACCTTCCGATATAAACTCCCTTGCATCCATTGTAAAATAGATAATCCATCATATAATATATCATATATAGAATCAACGAACAGAGCACTTGCTCTGTTTTTCATATATATTCTTGTTTTCTCGTTAGTTTTCTTTCTAGCCAATCAAACTCTGAGGATTTTTCCTTAGAGGACGAGAGGCTAAGCTCTTCGTATCTTGGAGTGAGGAAAGCCGGGTAAGTTTCCACATGCATAAATTGGAAGTTTTGTTGTTTTAGTTTTTAATGAAGAGAAAGTGTGACCCGTTAATGGTTTTTATCTTTTTAGTTAACTTAAAACGCTTTTAAATCACCTGGGCCAACACTTGGTAAGGCAAGTGATCTCCGTCCATGGAGATTCACTAGTTTACCCCTTGCGAGCCTCTGGGAGGTGACTTGAAGGTAGGATTTTCTAGAATTGCCAACACTTGGTAAGCTTTTGGACTCTAAGGAGACATCCATTAGTTATCTCTTGCGAGCTTGTAAAGGGAAATCCAAGGTTAAAGATCACCTTGAATGGCAAGTGCTAGGTGAGAGGCACGAGTCATTGCAAGTTGTATCAGTGAGAGGGATTTAGTGTTTGAACCCATTAATGGGAAGCATCTGTATAACACCGGTTGGAGAAGGAACTATATGTTAATTCTCTAATGCGAGGAAAAGAAACAAGTGACCGGAACTCCCTTTTTGCATGAGGAATCTGAGCCTAGTGATCTGAAACTCCAAGAAACACTTTTCTTTGTAAGTAAAATCAGTTACTACTATTTTTGGTTAGTTTAAAACCAAACCTTTTTCATTCAAACATCTTTATGTTTTCTTTTAAAGCTAACCTTGAAATGAAAAGACACCAATTCATCTTTGAAATAATATCATTTGTGAAGTGAAAACCCATCCCAGTGAACGATCCTAGAGCCACTATGCTATAGTAGCTTTGTCTTTGCTACCCTAGTATATGGTGTAATAGGTTATAAATTTTGTTGATTACTTCCTCAATCAAGAAGCACCAGCTAGACATGAATCAGCCGAGACACCAATTAGGCATGAATCATACACAAAGGAACATATCTCAATTGTGAGGCAGGTTAAGAAGAAGAAAGATTACTATGAGGCTCTAGGGTTGGAGAAGAGTTGTATGGTTGAGGATGTTCAGAAGGCTTATTGGAAACTATCTTTGAAGGTTCACACTAATAAGAACAAGGCTCCGGGTGTAGAGGAGGCTTTTAAGGTAATGTTTGAAGCGTTTTAGTGTTTAAGCAACGAAGAGAGCCAAAAAAAGTACGATCTTGTTTGGTCGGATGAACCAGTTTATGAGTGGCATCCAACGACTCGCAGGGTAAATGGTTTTAATGGGTTCTATGATGGCGGTGTTGATGCAGAAGAGATCTTTAGGAACTTCTTCTTCAGTGGAATGCCTCAAGCAACCACCTAGTTTCGGGGGTTCGCATTTGGGCATGGAATGGAAACAAGAATGGAGCCAATGTATGCATTCGCTAGATCTTACCCATATGAATACCAGTTTGTCACACAAAAGGAAATGAATTATTATGTGAAGTCAACCAAATTTGAGCAAGATTACCCTTCAAATAGCCATGAACGAGTGGCTTTTGAGGCATAGGTTGAGAGAGAATACTTTGCACTTCTGTCACAGAATTGTCGGCATGAGTTGCAACATCTCCAGTGGGGTTTTATGTGGGAAACACCACATTGTGAGATGTTAAAACAGTTTGAGGTTGTGGCATAATGACCTCAATCAAGGTTTGTGCTCATTGCCACTATTTCAAAATTTCTATTTTGAAGAAAATGCATCTGAAATTTGGAATTTTGCATTGAAGATATGAATGATGGGTGTAGGATGCAATCTTGGGGTTATTGCTTTTTTTAAACGGTTCTTATTCCTAATGATGCTAATTTTCAGTTTTTTTTTTTTTTTTTGAAACTTTAGTGTTGAAATATTAGGTTATTGTTTGTTTCAAAAACTTCTTAATTCTGATGGTATTAATTCTTAATGTTGCATTTATATTGATTTGGCAAGTTAGATAATAAAGTTGTTGTTCCTTTAATGTTTCTTTTATGTGGTTATTTTTTTTTAGTGTTAAAATTATATTGTTTTGGTCGGTTAAATGATTAGGTTAAATTTTTTTCATTTGGTTAGTTAAAATATTAGAAAGTTTTATTTTTATTTTTTTTATTAAATTGACATTTTGAGTTGAATCAAATTTTCTTTTTAAAAAAAAAATGAATTTTGCAATCATAAGTTTGGCTCCTTGATCCCAAATGAAAGGTAGCCAAACAGGGGGGTCCAATTTAGCTTTTCTCTTGTTTTCAAAACCCTCTTAAATTAGAAATCAAAAAATTTTATTTTGTGCCTAGTGATTGGGATTTAACAAATCATTGGGTCCCTCTTTTGTTATTTCCCTTAAATTCATTTTCAAAAGCATTCAAATCACCAATAAAAGGTTTTAGAAAACATTCATTCTAGCTTTAGGCGAAGAACACACTTTCTATTAAAATTATGCAGCTCATTTCATTTAAGTTGTGTTTCTCCTTTGTTATTTTCTTTTAAAAAAAAATGGTTTTTTTTATTCACATGGGTTTGGACTTGTGCCACCAAACTAATGGGGATACACAGGTAAAAACTTATGGAAATTGAATGGGGACTTGATGGAACCCCTACATAAGAAAAATTTTCAAAACTATTCCTTGCTACTAGTTTTCACTTAACCATTGACCCTTTAGATTTAAAATTCGTTTTAGCAACTTTAGAATATTTTTCAAAAATTTTCCAAAACTTGTATGAATTTTCTCACTTCTTGAACATGAATTTAAAGTTTCGTTTGAGTTAGAAAACAATTTTGGAATAGAAGATATGAATGAGTATTTAGGGGGGTTCTGTTTTCACCCAGTTTTGTACACCTGAAACCTTTTTATAAAAATAAAATAATAGATGACGTTTTAAATTTGACTTGATATTTTCCTTTGATTCTAGACTTCTTGAAATTGATCTTAGACACATAAAATATTAAAAAAAATATGCCTTTTTGAGATATATATATGATGCGACTCATGGTAGCTTAGCTTTAAAGGCGTATCAACAAAATTTATACCTTAGATACTATTACTAAAGTAGCTAAGCTACTATAGCATAGTGGTTCTAGGATCGTTCACTAGGAAGGGTTTTCGCAAACACAAGTGATATTCAAATTAGGAAAATAGGTGATTTTCTTATGGATGTTAGCTTTAAAAGAAGATGTAAATGTTTTAGAAAGATTTAAACTAATTTAAGCTAACATTAAAGACTAAAAAGAAAGGGTGTAAAAACAAGTTTCTCAAAGATAGGATAGCTATGCTCTGGCTCTTATGCAAATTGGAAATCTCAGGATAGGCTCCTCGCGTTGGGGTTGCAACTATGGTGATGCTTGCTTCCCGAACCGGTATGGATTTAGCAAATCAAGTTTTAATCCTTTAAAATGGAAAAACAGATGGTAGTGAATTTCATCAATGGTTATTCACTTTAGACTTCCTTTGAATGGCTCGTAAGAGATAACTAATGGTCTAAAGCCAAAAGCTTACCAAATATTGGCAACTCAAAGTCATTCCAAGTGATAAACTCACCTTTCAATGGCCATTGAAATTGGTTCTAATGGATTAATGCAAAACTTGGAATTGAAAACCTCACCTTCCAATAGCTCGTAGGAGATAACTAATGGATAGAAATCCAAAAGCTTATCAAGTATTGGCCGTTGGAAGTTGTCCAATGGAAATAAAAACTAAACTTTGCATTAATGAAAAACGACTACCTTACCTTCCGGGTGCGAGAAATTTCCATGGGAAATGCATCCAAGCCATCACATAACATCCATACTTTGAGAAACTTAAAAGGTTTTAGCCTTTCATCCTTGGGGATTTCATCCACCAAGGATGTTTGGCTACTAAGAAAATAAAGATGGAGAAGAACCGGAGAAGAGAGAAAAAACAAGCTTTATATATATCTTACATATATTCCATATATTCCCCCCATATTTGTTTCAACGGATGCAAAGGAGTATAAATAGAGAAGTTTTTCCAACCTTCCTAGCTAAGAAATCTTATGATTGGTGGATTACAAGGAGAAGAATGGAAATTTATACAAAAATATCTAAAAGAAAAGATCTCATGTGGAGTCGGCAAAACAGGGGAAGGGGTGTGCGAAATTTTCGCACACCATTCGCACACTTGAAGGGGGTGTGCGAAATTTTCGCACACCTGGAGCAGTTGTCTTCCGAAGGCCATAACTTCCTCGTTTCAGATCCAAATCGTGCACGGTTTGAAGCGTTGGATTCTTGACTTCTTGAGCTTTGAAATGATATATAGCATGTAAAAAATGGACTTCGGGAAGTGCTCCAAAAGTGCCAAAGACGACTGAAGCTACTGTCCTCTGTTTTCCTCCTTGCTTCTCTTTGCTTCTCTTTTGCTTTTCTTTGCTTCTCTTTGCTTCTCTTCTTTGGTTGGCTTGTCTAAGTAGCTCCTCCATCATTTGGCATGCTTGAATTGATTCATAAGCTGATATAAACATGTAAACTTGCCACAAAATGGTTAAAACCAATTACTAAGGACCTTAATGAATTAATTGGGTTAAATGAATATGATTACTACTCAAAGGTGCTTAAAACCATTATAATTAGGTCTACAAAATAGCACTTTTTGGTAGTAATCAATATATATATGATTTTTCAAAGTCATGCCTACTGTGCACGCTGGATTCTGGATATTTGATAAGCTTGAGTATTTTAAAAATATTTTTGAGTAATTCTGACCTTGAATTCAGTTTTTATGTGATATACACTTTGAACTATGCGTATGATTTTTGGTATGATTTTATGTGATCATTTATTATTTTTTTAAAAATTCGTTTATGATTGTCAGATTTTCTTATCTAATCTGAACTTTGTAAAACCTTTAGGTATCTTTGCTGCAATTTGTCCTTTGAATGAGTGTTTGGCTTTCAGTATGTTGATTTAGATGTGTAGGAGTCGTTTCCTAAAATTTTTCACAATTAAATTTCATTCTAAGCCATTTCTTAGAACTTATTTTGCGATGCTTCATTTTCTAACTGCATGCTGATAATTTTATACTTTACTCAAAATTGTTATTATTTTTGGAGTCATTTGATTTATCTTAGCTCAATTTTGGCTTTGGTACTGTATATTAGACATAATAAATATGTTATATAATATATATACTTGTCCTAAACACTTTAGCCTTTTTTGAGGAATCTTATAAATTATGCATGCTACCCAGGTACGCCCTCTATCACCCACTTTCTAAATTATGTGAATATGCTTGTCACTATGAACTATGTCTATGTTTGATAGTACTTGGGTGTCTTGATATTTGTTTCATTGTTCGATTATTTCTAATAAAGCACATGCTGGGTGATATGCTATTTGAACTAATCATTGATGTCTTGTGCTAACGCTTAAGATGCAACTCAGGTACTCACCCTTTGACTCTCTTTTATCATCATGATTTGACTTTCTGGCTTAATATGTTAATTCTGAAATCACCTTAGTCTACTTAGGTATCCTCAATCAATTAATTAATTACCACATTCCCCTCAACTTAGTTAGTAGAGACCTTTGTAGGGCTTAGAGGGGTGCTACATTTTAGAGGTACCTTCCCAATAGGTAACCTGATCCCCAGACCTAGACTCGAGTTTTTCAAAGACATGTTTTTTCAAAAACTATGGAGTCATTTCTTTAGGGTTTTCTTTCTTATTTTATTTTCCCTTTAAAATAAAATTAAAATAAGTGGCGACTCCGACTTTTCCAAAAATAATTTTTTCACCACAATAAAAGAGAGTCTCGTTGATCGAGTGGGGGAGCATGTGAGAAATGCGAGTCCATATTATATAAAAATTAAATAATCTATAAAAATATTAAATCAGATAGGCTAAGTTACATTGTCATTAGAAATGAAGTTGAGTAGATAGTAAAAATACTAATTAATTTATGAATCGTTTTTATAAAGAAATATAAAATAAAATAAGAAAAAAGTGAAAGAAACATACCTTTGAATTCATCGGAGTTGTTTTGCTACATCTAACATAATTGGCCTCTCTTCTGGATTCGTTCTATGACACTCGTAAATTAGTCGGAATACTACTTGGAATTGATGATGGTTGGGGACTCCTCCCTCTGCTAGAATAGTAGTGTCTACAATCCCATTATTTCCATGATTTCTGCATAGGATTGTATTCAATCGATCTCAGAATCATCCTTTAGATCGTCATCGAAATCATTGGAAATTGACAATAATAATTCACAATAGCCTTTCCCGTTAGAAGGTTGCATAAAAGTGAGTCAAAGTAAAAACCATCACTCTTCTTTGGATACACTCCCTGGAATACTTCAGGTGCTAGATATCCTTTAGTCCCACAAACACCTTCATTCTCTAGTTGGGCTTTGCCCTCAAGGATTGGCATAGAAAATTTAAAATCAGAGAGCTTATGTGACATCCCACATCAAATAGTGGGGAAAGTTTCTAGCATTATATAAGTATGGACTTGTCTTAACCCGATAAACGTATTTTAAAGTCATGACGGCCCCTTTGGGTCCAAAGCAAACAATATTTACATGGTTTGGAGCAGGCCATTACAAATGGTATTTGAGTCGATCTCCGACCTCGATGTGAGGATTTGTTTGGCCCCATAGGGGCGTTCGTCTGTTTGACCCCGCAATCCCATGGGACACAGCGAGGATGTTGTGTCTACATGGGGGTGTTTGTGACATCCCACATCGGATAAGAGGGAAAGTTCCTGGCATTATATAAGTATGGACTTCTCTTAACCCATTAGATGCGTTTTAAAGTTGTGAGAGCCCCTTTGAGTCCAAAGCGGACAATATCTACACAATTGGGAGCGGGTCATTACAACTTAGCACACAAGTCTTGGTCCAAGTAGAAATGTCCAGGCTGTATGTCTCTATGAACGCATGATTGGCCTGGGAAACGCAGTATGGAGATATGTAATTAGTGAAGCAATCTCAATTGCAACTTTTAATATACTTTTCCACGATAAATTGGTTGGATTGAATGTTAATTGATGCTTAAGATTTCCATTCATTGGAAATTCGAACACTAAAGTGGGGATTTGTCTAAGCAACATCCCAAAAGCTTTAAAGTATTCTTGTGCCCCCTCAGTTGTGCTGCAACTGATATTTCATTAGTAACCATTTCAGGATGACAAAATCTAAGAGGATGTGTTGCAATGGAATAATCCATATACTTTTTAAGATCACAATCATAACACCGGTACTTATGAATATACTTCTTCACAAAAGCCACTCTACCTTCCAAACAACCTTTATACCAATTGAAATAGACCTCATAACTAGATTCTCATGGTTGTAATTGTCACTAGCTTTTTGAAGCTCATTGGCTGAAAAGCTACGCATGGGATTGGAATACTTGCCATCAAAATAAGAAATTCGCTTCTCCAATAATTCCTCAACATGCACTCATTTGTCTCATTCTTCTCCATCTCAATATCGCTTTTCTCTCTTCTTTTCCACCCACCAAACTAAACCCAATACTTTTCCCTTCAATTTAAGGATGTAAAATATGAAAAATTCTGAGTCTCCTTCCTCAAATTGTGATGATGTGGTAGCTACTAGTCTGCCAGCAGAAAAAAGAAAAGAAAATAAAAGAGCCATAATATTCAATACTAACTTGATTGTACCTTAGCTAGAATTTTTTCCATGTAGATATAAAACAGAATTAATTAAGGAATGAGAATCCAAGAAAAGAATTACAATATCATCTAAATGGAAAAGTAGCTAGGTAACTCTTGGAGAAGATCATCCTCTCAGACCTTTAGAAGGGCTTCAAGTCTTTAGGTAAGGTGAAGCTGAAAGAGAGAGAATAGTCATTCCCTTGAAGTCATTGCAAGATAGCAATAGATTTTAAAGATGGTCCGATGGAGTCCTCATAGTTTTGTTAGAGTAGAGTTTGACCATAAAAAGGGAGCTTGTTGATGAAAAATAGCTTAAAGGGTGTTTGGTGCTGGATTTTAAAAAAAAACAATAGTGCAGTTTTGAAAAATATTTATTAAAATATAACACTATTCAAATTATTTCCAAATTTAAAGCACTTTTTATAACATCAATCAATAAGAAGTGTCACTATAAAAAACAACTTCAACTCAAATATGAAAATTACCTTTTAAAAAAACAACTTTAATTATTTCTAAAGGTTATTTGAGGCAAAAAGCTTATCTTAAAGTTGAGTTATTATCTCTTCCTTCAGCATATTCTGTTTTGGTGATACTATACATTTGGGAGTATTTTATAGAATTAAATTACCCTTGACTTTTTCAATTTAAATGAATACTTTTTCTGAATTTGTAACCTTTTGAAATTGAATTTTGACACATAAAATATTGAAATATATATTTTCTAAGTGAAGATGATTTTTCAAACTTACACCTACTATACATGACCAATTCTAGATAGATAACATGTTTGTGTGATTTAAAATTTTTTTTGCATGCTTTTTGCTTCTTCTTTTTTTTATGTAAACTAGACACTTGATTGATATTTTTTATTTTTTATACGATTTTAGGAGACCTTTGGTTATTTTTAAAAAATTGGTTAATACATGTCATTCCTCTCTGATTAGTTCTAGACCTTTCAGAACTTTTTTAATTTTGGAATTAATCTAGAACTTGAATGATTATTCAACCACCTGGATGATGAACTAGACATATAGAGGATATTTCCTAGAAATTTTTGTAATTAAATTCCCATTCTAGTCCTTTTTTAGGATTTGTTTTATGAGCTTGTTGATGATCTTGTATTGTACTTAACATGTTATTTGTTTTGGAGTTATTTGACATAACTTGATTTGACTTTTGGCTTGTGTTCTATAATATAGATATGATGAGGTTGTTGTATGAATTTTTTTTTTCCATGATGAAGTATTAGCTCCAGATATTTATTTAGGATTTTTCTTATGAATGTCTCTATTTTGAGTTTGCTTAATGTTTGAAATAAGTTATCCATTTTCACATCTTTAGTTCACTTGTAAATTAATCTAACTTTAGTTTGTGTTATGAGCATGTCATTCAAGATAGACAAGATTTTATTTAAGTCTTTGGAGAACTTTTGGTACTTTATGTGGTTTCATTTTGTAATTGTATGTTTGTTGGAAGTATGAACCTTAGTGTTGTAAATTATTCGAATTTCCTAACTCTTGATTTAAGTTGTATATCCATCATGTAGAATATGAGATTTTGATCATGTTAATTATTACTACTTGTAAGCTAACCCTCTTCTAGATATATGCAAGCGCATTATGAGTTATGTATGCTATTCAAGTACATCCCTTACACTTTCTACTTTAATTTTGTAAATATACTAACCTTGTTTGTGAGCTAGCTATATGCAAGCGCATTATGATATTGTTTTGATTAGTTTAATTATTGCTTAATTATTTGAATGGATCAATCGAATACATGTTATATGCTATATTTGTTAAACTAGTTTTTATGTTTTCATGAAAACACTTTGGGATGCAGCTCACGTATGCCAATCTCATTTTCCTGCATGAATGTTTCTTTTAGTATGATTGTTTTGTTATACTTAATGTGTTTTTAGAATCACCTTCAACCTTTCTTGGTACCCAAAGTCAATCTATTAATTGTCACACTTTCCTCAACCTAGCTAATAGAGACATTTTTAAGGCTTAGAAGGGTGTTATTATTTTAAGATACCTTCCCAATAGGGAGCCTGATCCCCAAACCTAGACTCGGGTTTTTCGAAGACACATTTTTTCAAAAGTTGAAGGAGTAATTTTTTTTAAGGTTTTAGTTTCTTATTTATTTTCCTTATAGAAAAATAAAAATAAGTGACGACTCTGATTTTTTTTTTTTTTTTGTATGTAAAATACAATTTTTCACTTAAAAAAGGTGAGTCTCGTCATCGAGTGAGGACGCACATGAAAAATGCGAGTCCACTCAATATGACATAAAAATAAAAATAAATTAAAAAGACCACATTTTTCATAAATAAAGAATTTCATTAAAGTCAATTGCACTCTGAAACCATATGTGATTCAAAGAGACATAGAGAAAAAGAAAAGAGGATTTATGTTTTCTTTTTCTAACTAGGGAAGAAAATATCGCCAAAATTAGGTGATATATCGCCGAAATATCAATGTGTTGGCGGGTGTCAATACCATATTTCATGGAGAAATATCGATTATAAGAAATTTCGAGAGAAATCCTCGAAAATCGACGATATCTGGCGATATATTGACGATTTTAGTGATAAATCACTGATTTTCCCCGATATATCACCTGATCAACGTGGGTCAATGGGTCAAACGCGCTATAGTGAAGTCAAAGTAGCTACAGTGCCACTACAATAACAGTTGATGATTTCGTGTATTCAGCCTTAAGTGTGTCTGGAAACACCTCAACCATCTTCAATGCCACCATCAACACAACATTTTTTGACAAGTTCCCATGCTTGAATGGCCTTGGCGTCTCCATGGCACGAGCAGACATAGCCCTTGGCGATGTGATTCCAATGCACACTCACCCCAACGCTTCAAAGATGATTCTTATAGCCAATGGCTCTGTCACTGCTGGTTTAATTTCTTCGGATACTACCGTCTACTTGAAGACACTCAAAGAGGGGGATATCATGGTTTTCCCTCAAGGGTTGTTGCATTTCCAGGTGAATACTGGTTGGACACAGGCACTTCTTTGGGTTAGCTTCGGTAGCTCGAGCCCTGGCCTCCAAATCCTCAGCAATGCGCTGTTTAGCAATAACTTGCCTTCTGAATTGATAGAGAAGACCACTTTTCTTTATGATGATGAAGTGAAAAGACTCAAGGCTCTTCTTGGTGGTTCTAGGTAATTCAGCTCGGCAAGAACTTGTTAATTTCTTGTCACCCTCCCACTAAGTATGTAATTCACTTTAATTAGTCTTTCAAGCTATTGATTCTTTGGATCAATGGCATGTGTGGAGTTCTATATTTGGTTTTCCAGTGTGAGATTAATTACCTTGTAATAATGTTCGTATATTGCTTTGCAACATCAAATGTAGACCATAAGTGTCACCGATTTTTCTTCTTTTATATATGCTAATGGGGTGTCACAGTGCTGAAAACCCCACGCGTGGAAAGATTACTTTTGTAAAATCTAGACAAAGTTATTTTTTTAGAGAATCATCGTACAACATAAATTGAACTTTTTTATGGTAATTTTAGATATATAAAATACCAATATTTTAATGTTTAAAAATTAATTTTAATTATTAGGTAGTTGTGAACCCCGCATTTTGCTCGATGCAATCCCACTCGATGGTGAAACTCGTTTTTTATTTAATTGGTGAAAAGTATGATTTTTAGAAAAGACTTGAAGTCACCACTTATTTTTGTTTTATTTTTAAGGGAAAATAAAATAAGAAAGAAACCCTAAGTGTGACTCCTTATTTGGAAAAGACAGTCTGTGAAAAACCAAAGTTGGGTCCGGGGGTCGAGTTACCTATTGGGAAGGTATGGTGGTGAGCCGTAGAACCCCTCTAAGCCCTATAATAAAGTCTCTATTAAATAAGGTGAAGCAAGCGTGACAATTGATAAGGAAATCAATGGATACCAATGAAATGATCAAATAATAAAATGAATCATGCATAGGAATAAGCAAAGTGGGAGTGAGATTATACCTTAGCAACAAGTAATAGTGCGCTATCATGGAAACAAGATTATCTCAAGTATAAAATTATCACATGCATATCAAAGAGCAAGACAAAGATCAAGCAATATTCATGAAGCATAACAATTGACAATCAGAAGAGAAAACTAATTTGTAGGGCCCCCACCAAAGCCCAATTAATTTTGCATGAATGAATCTCACGAAATCCATTGCTTTGGAATTATGAAAATCATATTCATGTTTATTTAAAATCAAGAGAAACAAAAAATTATTTGATGTGAAAGTGCTTACCTTAAAGGAAAAGTAGCAAGTTTATTTAAAAATAGGATTTTTAGTGACTTAAAACCCTAATGAAGGATGAAAGTGGTAGAACTAAAAAATATTTGAAAACTGGAGTGAAATTAAAATTATTTGAAAGGAAACTAGAGTTTTAAAATTTATTTGAAAATTGAAAACTTAAATTGGAGTTTTGAAAATTAAATTTAAAAATTGAAATTTTGGAAATTAAATTTGAAAGAAATTGGAAATTTGAAAATTATTTGAGAATTGGAGTTTTGGTAATTAAATTTGAATGAAATTGGAGTTTCGAAAATTATTTGAAAATTGGAGTTTCAAAAATTAAATTTAAGAATTGGAGTTTTGAAAATTAAATTTAAGAATTAGAATTTTGGAAATTAAATTTGAAAGAAACTTGAATTTTAGAAATTATATTTGAAGATGGCATTTTTTTAAAAATAAATTTGAAAATTGGAATTTGGGAAATTTTATTTTGAGAATGGAATTTTGAAAATTAAAATTGGAAATTGGAATTTTGGGAAATTTATTTGAAGATGGAATTCTAAAAATTAAATTTGGAATTCGGAATTTTGAAAAAATTAGGGAGAATTACCCAAAAGGGTGGGCTGGAAAAAATAATGACTATGAAGGCTCACTCTTCTAGAGAACAATTTTACTCTTGAATATGTTTTCTATATTATTTATAAATAAATTGAGATTGTCAATGATGTGGGACCCATACATGATGATAAGTACAGGTTGATAGGCAATCAACGGTACATTTCTCAGCTTGAAAAAATTGTTATCACTTTTGAACAATTGATTGTTTAAAAATTTGTTATTTTTTTTTTCCAAAATGTTGAGATTTTTTAAAGAACCTTGTAAAAAAAATAATTTTTAATATCTCATAAATAAAAACTATATCCTAATGTTATTATATCATTTTATATATAAAACATACAATTAAAAACTTTGTTATCATAATATAATGAATAATTATTTTTTACGAACACTCATCAATTAAATAATATATAAATATTCAATTGACTAACACACACCTATTAAATGGAATAACTCACAATTATTCATTGGGTAATATAGCACGTGAAAAAATTAAATAAAAATTAAGTAAATTATGTTGTAATATATTGTAATGATAGTGTATTTATATTGTAAGTATAATGCATTTATGTCATACCTATATTTCATTGCAAAAGTAACAATTCTAAAAATGTTTATTCATACCCTATTGGTATTAACACATCGTATTAATATATTAACAACATTTATTTAGTGTTTTGAAATTATTTAATAAATTTTGTATATATATAAACTACGTGAATTCAAATTAGTATTTCATTTTATTTCAAAAATTATTTACGATATAGGTATGTTGTGAAATATGGTATGATCATACAAAATTACCATTTTTATAAAAAATTTCATAAATTTATTAATTAGGTTTTACTGTAACGTATTGTAATGTAAGTGTATTTATATTGTAATTATAACATATTTTTGTTGTGCCTGTATTTTATAATAAAAGTAATAATCTTGAGGATCACCTTTTATACCTTATCAATATTCAACATATCAAATATATTAACATCATCCACTCGATACATTGAGAAAAAAAATATATATATGAAAAAAAAAACACTATGCAAAGGAAAAAAAAATCATATAAATTTTTTAAAATGATTTTATTATAAAAATAAAAAAAATGATTAAACATTCTCTACCATTTTCTTATTCTTTTTAGAGAATCTGAATGAAAAATTAAACATTTTATCTTCCTTAAATTTAATACAAAAACATAATTTATCAATTTAAAATTATAATATATATATATATATATATATATATATATATATATATATATATATATATATATATGAAAAAATCATTATTTTTATTATATAATTGTAAAACTTATTTTTTTTCTTCATAAAATTAAAAATTAGAATAAAAATAAAAAAGGTAAAAAAACAATAAATGATATTTTGAAAATATTTTTTAAAAGCATTTTTGTTTTAAATAGTAAATTTAAATAACAAATTATATATAATTGTAAGGGTTAAACCCAAAATTTTGATTTAAAATTTAAATATCAATAATTACAATAAATATGGGACTCATGTACCATAAATGTATTGACAAATGAAGTGCTTTAAATGCTTTGAATTTTAAAAGTTTTAGTTAAAGGGCAGTTTTGGTATATTAAGCCTATTAAAGTCCTCCCCAAGAATTATTAAAAGATACCACCCTTTCTAATAATTGTTCTGTCCAGCCCACCCTTTTGGGTAATTCTCCCAAAAAATTATTTGAAGATTTAAAAATTAAATTTCGAATTTCGAATTTTTGGAATTTTTTTTTTTTGAAGATGACATTTTAAAAAATTAAATTTGGAAATTTGGAATTTTGGAATTTTTGGAAAATTAAATTTAAAATTTTGAATCTTGGAAAATTAAATTTAAAAATTGGAATCTTAGAAATTGTTACGAGAATGGAATTTTGGAGAGTTAAATTTAAAATTTGGAGTTTTGTAAACTAAATTTAAAATTAAATTTTAGAAAATTATTTTGAAAATGGTATTTTAAATTAAATTTGGAACTTTGGAATTTTAGGAAATTTTAAAGAGTTATTGGAGAATAGAAAAAAAAGAGAGAATATATAAAGAAATAAAACTTTTAACATTAAAAGCTTAAAAAAAACAAAAAGATGGCATGTGGCTACTGCATGGTGTGTTGGGGGTGGTCGGATTGCCATGCAGAGCCTATCATAGAGCATAGATCTCACATCGTTCTGTTGAGAAAGATGCTTCAGTAATGGAAGGAGGACCTCCAAAAGCTGTCCATCGTTTGGTTGTCCTACAGAAAATGGAATGCATGGAACTCCATTTAGATGTTGTAGTAAGAAACTGAATGGGTTGTTATCAATGATAATTGTTCGACAGAGATCCTTTGATAGGCAAGAAAGATCTTTCACATGCTCCTGGGATTGTCGTACCACAAGATTCACATTTGCCAAATTCCAATGGTACACCTAGAAATGGAATTGATATTGGTGGGTACGATATGGGTAATAAGCCGAAGATAGAAGACATGGAGATGAATTTGATGAGCATGGAGGATGGGAAAATGGGTATGGTGACGGATTTGGTGGGTATAAAGATCAGAAAGATGGTGAGATGAAAAATATGGGTTATCAGTGATGGAATGGGTGGTGGAGGTGGTAGATTGGTAAGTGTGAAGGGAGCTGAAGGTGGTGTTAATGCATGATGACAGGGATCTTGCAAAAATATAATTATTGAACAGTTCCGAAGCAATTCATGCTGAAATATTTGAAGAAACTTCATATCCTCATTGCTTCCGAAAATAGTCCAATTTGAGCTGCAACAAAAAGAAGTTTCTTACACATATTTGCAGTAGTATATGAGGCCACTCGTTGAACCCCGTGGAGAAGAAATTTGGATATGAAAGTGCTGCCATGAGTGCTCTGGCTTGCAAGCAGGCAATTAGGTATTCCTGAGATGTCTTCTTAAGAGTGTGATGCACTATTGCTATGCATGAAGAAGGCAACGTACCACATAAATGGGTCGATGTATGGGTGTAAGAAGCATAATATCATGATTGTTTTCATGATCGAGCAAACCCACGAACATCGGCATGAAGGAATCCACTGAAAATATTCTGAGTGACTTCATGTCGAACTTCCTTCTCAGTTGCTTTATCATCATAAGAATCGAGTTCTCACTTTCTGGAGCTTGTGGAAGTTCCTCTCCTTCCACACTTTCTGTTTTCTCATATGGGACATTCTGAAACACATTACAAGCGCACAATAGAGAACATGGAAAATATCCAACATTGTGATGAAGATACCGAATTGCTTAATCCCTTCTTTTGACACCAAAAGAGACTTTTCCATATGTCTCACAATAAGAATCCTTATATGTGGTTTCCTATGTGGAAGAGCAATTGTGACACTTGCTTGAATAGGTGAGTAGCTCAACTATGATAGGCATTCTCAAGCATTTCAGCATTATGGTCCTTAGTTCCAAATTATTTTTCCAAAATATCCAGCTACGTCAATACCTTCCTAACCTCGAAAGTGAACAAACAATCCTTCATTCGAACCATGAGTTGAATAGATACATGATAAAGACCTCAGGAGACATTTGTTGATATTCAAACCAAGAACAAAGTCGTGCACCATCTACTATTTTCAAGAGAAGCAGGTACCCAAAAACAGAGAGTGGACAACAAAAATAGAGCAAGGATAAAGAAGATAAATTAAAGCTAAAAGTCATTGAACAAAACCCTGTTTCATGCTTTGATCAACAGGCTTTGTTGAACAGTAAAACTAGTTATACCAGTTTCTGTTATTAGCTGGTTATTAAGCTGATTAGTTTGGTTGTTATCTATATTGTTATCATTTGTATATTATATATACCATTCATAATGAATAGAAAGACACCTCTTCAACTCAAATATACAAAGTTGTTATTCTGTTAAGTTGGTATCAGATCGCAGAACGGTTCTTGCTTCCATGAATGCTTCTTCTTCTGCTCCATTCAATATTGGGGTTAATTTTCAGATCCCGACAATGCTTCCTCCATTGCATATTTGACTCAATCATACCAATTATTCATTTTGGAAATCAAAGATTCTTCCTAGAGTTGGAGCGTATGTCTTGAAGGATTTTTATCTGGTGATCATGTCCGTCCACCTGCCATGGTAGCTGATGCAAAGGATCTTCAAGTGTTTGTTGAAAATCCTGATTTCCTCTACTGGACTCGTATGGATCAATTGCTTGTTAGCTGGTTAATTGGATCCATTTCTGAGGCAATGCTTGGACATGTTATACGGTGCACTTCCGCAGTAGAGATTTGGAACACACTTCATAAGGTATTTGGAATTCAATCTAAGGCAAGAATTCTTCAATTGCGTCAACAATTACAACTTAAGAAAGGTGCTCCACCTATTGATGAATATGTCTTAAAAAAACGTACATTAGCAGATTGTTCAATTGCTGCTAGTCAACCAATATCTAATGATGAGGTTATTCTTTACATTTTATCTGGTCTTGGTCCAGAATATAAGTCTGTTGTGGTGAATATAACCTCTAAAGATCATATAACACTTCAACGTGTTATGGTCATGTTGCAAAATCATGAACAAAGAATTGAAAGTTGTGAATCTACTACACAAATGGATGTTAATAGCACTAGTGCTCACTATGCTACCAAGGAGAACTCCTTCAACTCTGGTTATAACAGAGGCAATGACAATTACCGTGGACGACCTCGTGGTTCATGAGGTGGAGGAGGAGGACAGAATCAGTCCAAGAACAAACCGATCTATCAGGTCTACAGGAAACCTTGACACATAGCATTAAAATGTTGTCACTAGTTTGACCTTAGTTATCAAGGTCAAGAAGTTGTTGCCAATGCTAATTCAACTAATATTTCATCTACAACATATACCAATCCTCAAGCTTACATGGTCGCACCAAGTTCTAGTGATCCAAACAACAATTCTTGGTTTCTAGAAAGTGGAGCTACGCATTATATTACAACTGATAGCTCTAATTTAGCCAGCAAGAATGATTACAACGGCAAAGAGAAATTGGTTATTGGTAATGGTTCTAAACTTCATATTAGTTATATTGGCAATTCCAAATTTCTTTCGATCATTCTGAAAAATCTTTACGCCTTAATAACATTTTACATATTCCTCATATTACCAAAAACCTTGTTAGTATTTCCAAGTTTACCACTAACAACTCTATTTCTGTTGAATTTACACCTTCTTGTTGTTATGTTAAGGATCTGATCACGGGGGCCACTTTACTGAAGGGAGTATATGATCATGGACTTTATCATCTTGAGTTGTCTCCTACTCGTACTACACAGGCATTCCTTGCTCATTCTAGTCAACCTGAATCTTGTTCTTCATGTTTTTACAATAAAACTGCTTCTTGTCACTATTCTGTGGCTTGTAATGTTTCCTTTCCAAATAAATCACATGACGGTTGTAATACTTCTATTGTTCAAGATTCTCCTGTAAAATCTCTATGGCATAATAGATTGGGGCATCCATCTGTTTTTGTTCTCAATAAAATCTTACATTCTATGTCAATCTCACCATCTTCTCATCAGATGTTTTGTGATGCTTGTAAACTAAGCAAACTTCATCAAGAAATTTTTTTCCTTCTCTTACCGTCAAAACTAATAAATCTCTTCAATTGATACACTCGGATGTGTGGGCTCCTTCTCCTAATATTTCCATTGAAGATTATCGATTTTACTTACTGTTTGTAGATTATTTTAGTCATTTTGTTGGATATAACCTATGCAACACAAGTCTGAGGTACCTTATATATTTCTTAAATTCCAAGTTTTTGTTGAAAAACAACTTTCTTCTAAAATTTTAGTCTTGCAAACAGATTGGGGAGGGGAATTTCGACCCTTATTACCTATTCTTGAAAAATCGGGTATTTTTTTTTTACACCCTTGTCCCTACACCCATCAATAGCAAGGAAGAGTTGAGCGAAAGCATCGTCATATCATTGATCTTAGCCTCACACTTTTTGCCTAAGTTGCTATGCCCTTGACATTCTGGTGGAATGCTTGTGTGTCTTCTATTTTCATCATCAACTGGTTACCTACAAAAGTTCTAGCAAGTTTCCAGTCTCCTTTTCAAACTCTTTTTGGTTCTAAACCTGATTACTCATTTTTCAAAGTTTTTGGTTGTTCTTGTTATCCTTACTTATGTCCTTACAATTCTCACAAGTTTTCTTTCAAGTCCACCAAGTGTCTTTTTTTTGTTATAGCCCTGCTCATGAAGGGTATAAATGTCTTAGTCCTTCTGGTCGGATTTATGTTGTTAAGTCAGTCACATTCAATGAAAATGACTTTCCTTACTCTACACTGTTTACTTAACCCAATACTCCACATCAGTCTTTTATCCACAAGTTTAGTTGTCCATCATATGTGTTGCCTTATTATCCTCTGGTTTCTCCACCTTCTACTCATTTACCTATTTCATCTTCTCAACGTCATATTTCTTTTTTTGCCAATATGTCTAATACTTTTACTACAGCTGTTACCGATACTCCAATGGCTCTTACCCTGCTTGTCTCGAATGTTTTATTTGATAATGCATGCTCTAGTTTTTCTAATTCTACAATAGGTTCTACTTCACTGCCCTCTTGTCCTGCTACTGGCACTATAGTTCCTATTGTTGAGACATAGTTTCCACACCTTGCACGCATGATGTCCAACCTATTACAGTTACTATGTCTCAGCCTCTCCTCCACACTTCTACCAATATTCATTCTATGCAAACAAGGTCTAAAAGTGGCATCTACAAACCTAAGGTTTACACAACTGTTGTTGCTTTGCCAGATCACTTCCAAGAGCCCTCTAATGTTCGACGAGCTTTACAATTACCTCACTGGAAAACAACAATGGAGGCTGAATATTCTACCCTTGTTGGCGGTTGGTTCCTAAAACTGAAGGAATGCATATTGTCCAGAACAAATGGATCTTTAAAACCAAGTTGAAGCCTGATGGTTCTTTGGATAAATTCAAAGCCAGATTGGTTGCTAAGGGGTTTCAACAACATGCTAGTGTAGATTTCTCAGACACATTTAGTCCAGTTGTCAAAGCCTCTACTATTCGGATAATTTTTACTCTTGTTGTCGCTTACAATTGGGACATACAGCAGATCGATATCAATAATGTCTTTCTAAATGGCATTCTTTATGAAGATTTCAATATGTGTCAACCTGAAGGGTTTGTTAGTTCTACTCATCCTACTCATGTCTGTAAGCTAATTAAGTCACTCTATGGGCTTAAACAAACTCCTCAAGCTTGGTTTGTTCAGCTTCACAGTGCTCTAGTCTCATGGGGATTTCAGCCTTCCATTTCTGATAATTCCTTATTTCACTCTCGGAAGAATGGTCATTTGGTTTTGGTATTAGTGTATGTTGATGATATCCTAATAACTGGCGACAATTCTGTACTCATTCATTCTATGATTCAAGCTCTCACTTCTCAGTTTACTTTGAAGACTTTTGGCTATATTAGTTACTTTCTTGGATTTAAAGCATTTAAAGATAGTTCCGGTCTCTATCTCAGTCAGGCCAAATATATTTCTGATTTACTTGTCAAGACAAACATGGTTCATGTTAAAACATCCTCTACACCAATGGCTCTTGGTCAGAAACTTGCTCTTGAAGACAGTGCTCCTTTTCCTGATGTCACCTTGTATCGCAGCACCATCGGTGCTCTCCAATACTTAACTTTAACTCGGCCTGACATATCTTTCTCGGTTAATAAGTTGAGCCAATTTCTTAAGGCTCCTACACAACATCATTAGATTGCTTGTAAACGTCTCTTGCGCTATGTTAGTGGTACCCGCACTCTTAGTTTATCTTTCCAACCTACTATTCGATATACACTTGAAGGCTTCTCATATGCAAATTGAGCATGTAATGTTGATGATAAAATATCTACGACCGGTTATTGTGTTTTTCTTGGTGGAAATTTAGTAACTTGGAGTTCTCGCAAACAACAACTCGTTGTAAGGTCCAGTACTGAATCTGGGTATCAAGCTCTGGCTAGTGTTACTATGGAATTAATTTGGATAAAATCTTTACTAGATGAACTTCAACTTCCATTATAGCATCATCCCATAGCTTGGTGTGATAACCTGGGTGCAGATGCTCTTGCCCACAATCTTGTTTATCATTCACGCACTAAACATATTGAGGTGGATGTCCAATTCATCTGAGAAAAGATTCTCCACCGTGCTTTTGAAGTTCACTATATACCCTCTCAGGAACAACCAGCAGGCTTGTTTACTAAGTCTTTGTCCCTTTCTCAGTTTCAGTTTCTGTGTTCCAAGCTTTCACTTTCCTAGCCGCCGTTCAGCTTACGGGGGAATGTTGAACAGCAAAACTAGTTGTACTAGTTTTTTACTAGATTAGTTGATAATTTATATGGTTGTGCTCATTTGAATTATTTAATTTGGATATAATATATAATGGTAGTATATTTTGGATGTTATTTTGGGTTTGCATATTAAATTGGGTTGATTTTGGTTATAAATTTGGGTTTGTATATTAAATTAAACTTGAATTTGGGGATATTGAATTTAGGCCTAGTGGAATTTATTTTAATTTATCATATTTTGGGCTCATTAGATTGTGTTTGTATTTTGGTTATTAATTCGAAAATTTTGGACTAGGGCTCATTTGATTGACCCATTTTTAATTAATGAAATTTATTGGACTAATTTGAAGTTTGAATTTGGGCTTGAATATTTATTTTGAACTTAGTACATTTCTAAAAATTTACCTTTGGGCTATTTTTGTTTTGCATGGGCCCATTCCACTGAGTAAGGATCAATGACACGTGGAAAATTAAATTTCATGGAGGAAATGGAGGCACATGAAAACATTGAGCTTATTGTAGGTTTTTTGAGGTACACGTTTTATTTCCCACTTTTATTTGATTTTATTACTATTGGTTCCTGTAAATATTCATTTGTATATATTCATTGAGTGTGTATAAAATTGAATATCGAACAAACCAGAAATTTTGTTTAAATAAGAGTGAAAAATCAGTAAATATGTTTTAATAAAATAATGTTCTAAAATATTCTCCTTAATAAAAGAGTTTTTTTATGAATAAAAATTCAGAAAATTGTTTTTAGGAAAATAAAAAAAGAATCGTTTTTAACAAAATTAAAATAAAAAAAAATGTTTTTAATAATAGTTGTCCGAAAATTTCTTTGTTTAATAAAATTTGTTCAAAAATTTGTTTTGTAAATAAAGTTGTCCCTAAAATTAATTTTTAATAAAATTGTTCAAATAATGTTTTTTAAAATAATTTTTTTTCCTTAATTAAAATGAGATTAAAAGTAATTTTTAGAAACAGAGTATTTAAATCATTTTTCTTATTGAGAATAGGATGAGAGTTATTTTTGCAAATTAAAGTTGTAAAAACATTCTCTTAATAATATTGGATAGAATTTTAACATTTTTGTAAATAAAGCTATAAAAGACTTTTTTTAATTAAAAATTCTTTTCCAAATGAAGTTATATTTTCTTAAATAATTTGTATAAATCACTTTTCTTAAATAAAAATAAATCGAAATACTATTGTAAATAAAGTTGTAAAAATTCATTCATTTCTAGTAAAAGTAAGAAAAATTTTTTTTTTTGTCAAATTGAAATTTTGTAATAAATTCTTTTGATACAATAAGTATAAATAACTTTTTTGAAAATTGAATACAAATGAAATTGAATCAAATCGCTTAAAGAAAATAAATTGACTTTTTTTTTTGTAAATAAATAAATTGAAATTATTAATTCAAAATTGTTTTTAATAAAATCCTTTGAAGTTTCTTGAAAACTAATTTTTGAAATATCTTTTCTTTAAAATTGGTTTAATAAATAAATTTATATAATTTTCATGTCATTTATCATATGCATTCTTGTAATTTGATTTCATCATTATTTTTGTATATATTTATGCACCACAACTTGTACATATTTATTTGTATGATTCTTTTAGTAGAAATCGTATGTATACGGGCTTAGAAGGGTGCTACGACTCACTACCGTACCTAATAAGTAACCTGATCCCCGAATTTGGACTCGATTTTTGCAGACATGTCTTTTCCCAATAAGGAGTCACAAAGGGTTTTCATTCTTATTTTGTTTTCCCTTTTTAAAAAAAACTAAAATAAGTGGCAACCTCAAATCTTGTTCTAAAAATCAAATTTTCACCAAATAAAGAATGAGTCTCGTCATTCAAGTGGGGACGCACATGAAAATGTGAGTCCACAAAATGACGACTCCACTAAGGATTAAAGAGGGTCAAACTTGAACTCAAGTTGATGAAAATGTGGCGTTTGATTAATTGATCAATGGATACCTTCTCATGGTGACTTTGTTATATATTTGCCTCTTTTAGGGCATGTGAGCATTGACATAATGATTATTTTTTATATATTGCATGTGCCTTACTATATGTTGATTTTTGTTATCTTGTGTGTTTGTATATATTGACTTATGGTTTGTATATATCTATTTTGGCATGATTGTGGACTGCAGGATTACTCTTTTTCTGCATGATAATTGTCTATGTTTGATTTCCATGTTCAATTGTGATATAGACATGTTGATTATCCCCATTGATTCTCTTGCCATGATTATCCTGCTCGCTTTGACATGTATATTCACATTATTGTATATATTATTCATCTTGATCTCAGTTGTGCATTATTTTGATCAGCTTTGAGTATGCTATTATTTATTCTTGTTGTATATTCATCTCGCTTATCTTGTTTCATGCTTAGCTTGTGTGTAGATATGAGTGATATGCATGTTCTTTGCATGACTACTCTTTTTCTGTGTTATGCATGTGTTGCTTGTCTATATGGGTCACACATCTATTCCCCTACCTCCAATTCCTTAGTCTCAGTCAACCTTGTTTCCCTTGATCTTGTATTTGATATGAGACTTGTTGCTTCGTTTGTTCTCCGACTGAGCTAGTGATTCAAAGTAGGGTTTAGTGATGGGCTATATCTATGTTTGGGAGCATTCTGGAGGAGGTCAACACATTGATGCTGATTGGAGTTCAATCTTTGCAGACTTGTATAGCCCAAAGCTAGATTTCAAGATATGTGTGACTAGTGTGTTTTCTTTCTACTTTAGCTTCATAGGTTTTTCAGATGCACCCACACCGTTCACTGTGCACCTTAGATTACCACTAAGTATTGAGAGATGTGAGAGCCTTTACTATTAGGAAACCCCCTACAATGCGAAGTAGTGCATAGTGGAGGTGATGACCAGCTTGCATGGAAGCACCCTGTCTCTTTAAAGGTGTGCAAGAAGTTGCATACCATCAGAGAGTACGATCGTTTCTGCTAGGTATCCTTTAAACTCCACTCCATTTTCTTTTTAGAGTTGTCTTGACCTCGTAGGTTAAGCCTTAGATCTTTCAATTAGGATTCATTTCCTTCACGTGGGTTCATCTGAGAGCCTTCGGGGCTGCTTTAGTAACAACTTAAATCCAATACTCCATCTTTTGGTCTCCAGTTGAGAGTGCTCAAATATTAATGTGAGTTTGATATCAATTGGACCACCATTTGTCATGTAGTGTCAACTCATTCTGGTCTTTTGTTTTGTCTAGCATGCTTTTTCCTTAGGGTTTTAGATAGTCTTCCTTTCTTGAGTTAGCATTATTCAGTTGTTTGTCACTATGCTTTACATTTTAGGATATGCTCATTGATCATGCTCGCCCCTTTACATTCTTCACCTATCATGGGCTTGATACTTCATTCTTTGGTCAATTCGTTTGATTTTATTTTCATTACAAAAAGGTGAAAGGCATGTCTTCATATTCACACCATTTTTTAGAGGTTTTCCTTTAGCACCTTATCATTTTTCTTTATGGAGCTTGGGTTGAAAGTGAATCAGGGATATTTTGTTACAGATGGAGTATCGATCTCATGATAGTGTTTTTTTTTTCTTTTTTACACCTCATTCATTTTCTGGATCACTGATAGAAATTCTTTAGTCACAGTTGTAGTCATCTCACAGTGGACACCTTTATAACTCTAGAGTCTCTATCATACATCAAAATTTTGATTATCATCACATGACCACACATCATGTGTTGTGTTAGTTTTTTTTTTTTTTTTTTTGCTCGAGGCATCTCTTCACTTGCACATCGTGATCTTAGGACTTGACCCATCATGGAGGATATTGAGCTTTTTGACCTTGGACTAAAGACTTGACTTAAGGAGTTCAAGAATGTGACCCACCTTCTCATGATCAGAGCAATACTGTACCTATTCCCACACCTTGGCTTTGTCGACATACATCCATCTACCTATTCTGAGCTTTGCACAGTATCACCCTTAACATCATTACATGACCTTTCTATTCCGAGTTGTTCTGGCTTTGCACATCCCCTCCTTGATCCAACCAAGTAGAGTGTGAGGATTGTGAGCCTAGGGTTGATCTTATATGGCGAGGGATGACTTATGATCTTTGGGTGGCTTACAATGTGAGGATTAGTTGATTATCTGATGAGACTATCACTTATTCTACTATGAGTATAGAGATTGATCTTGCATGATGAGAGTTGGTTTGTGATGAACAGTTTTGCTTGATGAGATCTTCATTTACTCTATTTTGAGAGGATCATCTTTGAGATTATTACGGAGCAATTGGAGTAGGGTTTGGTGCACAATCCCAAAAGGTTGATGTGGTTATATCAGATGGACGTCGATCTTTACTATCAATCATGTGAGAGTTTGAGAGTATGATATTTGAGACCATGGTCGCATGATGGGTGGCCTTCATTTCAATTAGCTTACACCCTATCACCTTTATTGACATTTAAACCATTTCTAGCCCTTTGAGCCTCGCATGAACATCATAGTATTTTCTTTCTTATAGCCTTGCTCACCTTTTACACTAGGATAGAGGTCCTCTAGTGTATACATGCTTTATTTGAGAGTTTCATGAGCCATGGGCTTATTGACTCACATTTTTCATTATTTTGTTGTTGTTCTATCATTTTTCATCATACCTTACTGTTTATATCCTTTGTTCCATTTTTTGTCTTTGTTATCACATCCCATTCCACTCCTATCTCATGGACATTGGTTCAAATATCCTTAGTTAAAAAGGTCATATTGTCAGAGAGAGTTCATGTATATCAGTGTTTAAGAGTATATCCATTTTGTTGTATATTCTCAATGGAGCTCATTTTTTTATATTTAGAGTATGCATAGGTAAAAAGAAAAAAGAAAAAAGAAAATAATAAAATAACAAAATAAATAAGCACATGTATGTATGTATGTATGTATGTATGTATGTACGATGTCCTCTAGTGAGTGTATATATTGGTCATTGAGGATTGCTTTATTGATTCAATTGCTTATGAGAGTTTGTATGTGGGCTTTCAAAGGTCGTTATCTTCTTGTGTCTATCTTATTATGTATTTTATGTGTAAGAGACAGGTAAACTTTTCCTATAGACTTTGGATTTTGGTCTCCTTCGTCATTACATACATCAGTGATTTGACTATTTTCGATGACTTGATTTCAGTATATCATTGCTCATTCATTTTATTTATTATTTTTTTTCTTTGATCTATTTGTTCTTCTCATGGTATCTCATTTGTCTTGCCTGCATTGTGCTTTGTTCATATTGATTTACATTTTGTGTTCGATATTTTTCATACATCATTCTTATACATCCTATCGATAATTTGATATTCATCATTTCTTCTATTTCATCGCCAATATATTTATCTTTTATTTTTTTCTTCTTCATTGATATATTCATATTGGATGTCCTCAGATCCATGGTTCATGAGATTCTCTATACATATTGCATTTTATACACGAGGGTATAGGGTTTTATCATGGGGATTATTGAGTTTAGTTTCCTTTCATATCTTCACCTTATTATCTTAGCCTACATTACGTCCCGGGTCTTAAAACCACCCTGAGGCCATGATATTATACATTGTGTTTGATGACACTCATGTGGGGAATACTTGAGGTTGGTAGGAGAGTATTTTGATTATGATGGACCACTGGGACATAACCACCTCAAAGAGTTTTTATCGGGTATGTAGCCATTTTTCTCAATAAATTGTATTGGGGCACAACTTTCTCGGTCAGGTGTTGATTTTTTAGATGACCATTAAACAGGGCCATTCCTTGGAGGGGATTAGACGTTCTTTTTCACATTAGAGCATGAGATGTAGGAAAAAGATTTCATTTGATATGCTTGCATTAGGGCATACCTCTCTCAAACGATGACAAATTTTGAGTCATAATCATTCCTTAGAGGTGATTAGATTATTTTTACATTAGAGTATGAGGCATGGATGGGAGATTTCATTTGATGTTCTTACATAGGGGCATACCACTCTTAGACAATGATAGGTTTTTTGGAGGAGTATAGTGTTCTCCTTGGTATTGACGGATTTTTTAGGTGATTGGAATGTGGTGTAAACCCTTGTGAGAGCCTATGTAAGATTTTAGTCATTTCAAAGATTTGCCCTACATTGGAGCATAGCCCTCTCGTTGGCGAGTGACCTTGGAGTTACCAGCTTACATTGTGGTATGACCATGTCAGAGTGCATTTTCATTGTGACATATCACTTTGTTTGACTTTTCACATTGGGATTTGTTCATTTCTTGGAGGATATTAGATACGCTCATCATGTTACAGTATGAGGAGAATTTAGAGAGTAGAAATGTACTTTGACTCAATGATGTATGATGGATTGTACTCCTCCCATGGTGCTTGATTTAGAGATGCTTATACTGGGGCATACCCTACTCATCGGTGATTTATTTTGGAGGTGTTTGTTCTATTCGAGGCTTGCTTATTTTGAGAGGATGTATTCATATTGAGGCATAGCTACCTTACTAATTTGTTACATTGAGACTCAACCTTTTGTTTATTATTTCTATTTCCAATGGGTTATAAAGTTATTAACACTTTGAGTTCAGTCTTCTCATAATACTTGGTTCAACTTTGATACCCACTTTCCTTTGTTGGACATCCAGACATCCTACCTTTGACACCATTATACTTGCATCTATCTTGTCAAAGCCTAATCGATATTGAGCCTACCTATTTCATCATTCTGCATGACATTATCCCATTCTCTTTATCAGGGGAGAATATAAACCAATCTTGAGTTTTTTGACTGAGTTTTCACATGCCTTTGTACATTAGGTTCAACATCTTCCATGATGGTAGTGCCTATTAGATTGTTGATGTATTTGCGATGATGTTTTCATAGTGATAGTTGATATGTCATATCTTAACTTGCTTGCATTATTAGACTTAAGAGTTTTGGTCAACATTTGTTTTGTCCATCATTTTAGTTTGGTTTATCAACATAGTTTCTATGAGGCGTGGTTTTGTTTGAGCATTTGTGCATTGAGGCTATATATTTTCATTGCATTATCGTCAAGCATATCCTAAAGTGTCTTGTGTGTTAACATTTTATGTCTTATGTTGATCGTTAACTTATACTAAGGCATATCTGCTCTTTAAGTTTATCAAATATTTTACAGATTTCCTTACTACTTAATCTATTTCTTGATTCTTGTGAGTCGTCATATCCCATCCCTCCCTTTAGCGTTCTTCTACTAGGGCATACCCATCCCTAGGTTTAGCATATCTCCTATTGATTTCATGGTTGTTTGACCCATTTTTCAATCCTTATGAGTATCATCAGGGTCATTCTCCCTTTTCGAGTCATTACATTGAGGCATACCCCATTTCTCATTGAGTTCATTATCCCAATCATTTCTTTTTTATGGTTCTTTTCAATGTTTTTGGTTGTAGACCACATTCCTTGTTTTCTATTTTTTCCTTAGGTGTTTCGATTGTAGATCATATACTTCGTTTTTTTTTCCCGAAGTTTGTTTTAAGGCATTCCCCTTCCATTAGTTTGTTAGGGCATCCCCCATTTCATCAATTTATTTAGGGCATCCCATTCTGTCAGTTTGTTTAGAGCACCCTCTTTTAACGTTCTTCTATTGAGGCATAGTCCCTTTTTGGGTTCATCATATCTCCTGTTGATTTCATGGTCTTTCGACCCATTTGTCGATCTTTACTAGTTATCACCTAGGGCATTCCTCCTTTCAAAGCTCTTATACTAGGGCATACCCTCTTTCTCATTGAGTTCACTATCCTAGTCACACCTTCTTTCAGGGTTCTTTTGAGTGTTTTTGGTTGCAAACCACATTCCTTATTTCCTATTTTGCTTTAGGTGTTCTTCATTATAGATTGCATTTCATTCCCTATTATCGTCAGTTTGTTTAAAGCATCTCCCTCTTTCTTCAGCCTGTTTAAGGCATCCCCCTTTCATAATTTTGTTTAGGGCATCCTCCTACCATCAGTTTATTTAGGGTCTTCCCTTTCTATCAGTTTGTTTAGGGCACCCCCTTTCTTCATTCTATTTCAAGCACCGGGCACCCCATTTTCTTCAATTTGTTTAGGGCATCCACCTATCGTTAGTTTGTTTAAGGCATTCTCCATTTCTTTAGTTTTTTTAGGCCATCCCCTTACCATCATTTTGTTTAGGGCATCTCCTTACCATCAGTTTATTTAAGGCCTCCCATTTCCATCACTACTACAAAATGTAATTTTTAATAGTTTAATTAAAGTCACAAAAAATATCCACTAAACATTAATATAGTGGAAAATAAAAAACATATATAATCTCACATGCCTCCACAAAGAGAGAACCTATGTGTAACTAGTACTCTCTTCCTTTTTGGACGCCCCTCTCTAACTGTAGCAGGTACTGCATGTGACACATGAAGAACATCTGTTTGTGATGGGGCTAGAGCTAGAAATAGAGGTGGTGGTGGAGGTAGCAATCTAGGTCGACGTAGGCCCCGCCTACCCCTCGGAATGACTGGCGATAAATCTAGCTGAGTAGATGTGTCAATCTGCACTAATGGTGGGTCTGAAGAGGTAGGAGGTTGTGATGGAGGTAGGTCTAAAGAGGTAGGGGGTTGTACTGATGGTGGGTCTGAAGAGGTAAGGGGTTGGGCTGATGGTGGGTCTGAAGAAGTAGGGTGTTGCACTGATGGTACGTCTGAAGAGATGGGTGACTGTACTAATCGTGAGGATAAAAAGGTAAGGGGCTGTAATGATGCTGATACTGATGATGTGATGGGCTGACAACTACTATATCTACCTCTCCCTCGAGATGTCGACCGACCTCGAACAAGTGGTGGTCGAGCAACTGTCGACTGAGCTGGTGACCTATCTCCTCCATGCTCTACATGTGGGAGACGATAATCCTCCTGAATAATGCACATAACATCAGTGGCCATATGAATAATATCAACAATACCAGTGCGGCAAGCATCAGTATCAGAGTCCTCCAATGCATGACCTCTCGAGATATGATAGATGTCATAGTCTCAATCTGTCACATAAAATGATATATAATTATTTGTTGGAATAAATATTATACAGAATATGTACATAATATTAAAGTGATACGAACCAATAAGTGGGCAGATAAAGCAGTAGCCTGGTACCACATAGGTTCAAAATCACTCATAGGTGTAATAAAACGACGTGTAATACGATGATACCATGTCATGTACGGAGCATGGTAGTCCATATGAGGCCCTATAGGCGCCGCAGTGACAATGTGGTCCCCCCTAGCCTCCCATAATGCCACGTAGTGCTCATGATACAACCTCCAATCAAATTGAGGTCGACCACGTCGATCTATGGAGTGAAGGTCAGAATCTATAGGGGGTGTCGAAGGAATACCCTGTATGAGTCCAAACTGTTGCAACACACGCTCAGGACGATGCCACTCAACAATATAAAAAAAAAAAAAATGGTGACATCGTCCGCCAAATATCCTGATCAGCTAAACAAATGTCTGGAAGCAACGCTAGTATATCATCTGTGTAAGGCTGCCATAATACCTGATATATTCATAGATGAGTATGTATTTAATAAAGTATAAATTATATTATTAATATTAAGATGTTCATGTTAAAGAATACTAATATTTAGCCCAAACCTGATCAGATCGCTGTTTATCAAACTCATCTCTGTATGTGACCAACACATGATGAGGAGTGTCTATATGAGATAAGGGAACTCTCCACCTACTCCTTAGTGCATCTGGTGGGAATCTCTCATCTATAGGCACTGGTGCATGGGGAAGTGATCTACTAGGACGACCCACATGTAATCGCTCCCATGACCATAGCTAAAAATGAAATAAAATTATGTTAAGTGCACATAATTATGACAAAATTACATAATTAATAAGATTAGTAGTTATACCTACAACAAATGTAATGGTCCTTCAATAGATTCTGCACTATCTAAGCTAGCTCAACATAACTCCCGATAAAGATGTGCTAGTGTCGCACTCCCCTAACTATATTGTGCAGTCTCACCAAAATCTCTTAACATGGGTAGAATTGCTAATTGGATGTAAACCCCCTTCTTATCTGTAAATAATGAACCACTAACTAACAATAAAAGATAAGCTCTAGCATGGCGCTATAACGTAACCTCATCTACAACCCCTGGTGGTAAGCGGGAGAAATGGGTAGTAATAAAACGAATTGTAAGGGATGCTCCACGAATATCAGTCTCTGTCGGTCGAACACCCAATAACTCCTCACAAAGTGCATGCCAATCAATATCTATAGAACTAGTGATATGATGGCCATGTACACGTAATCCAAATAAGATGGCTACGTCCTGCAATGTGATGGTCATCTCACCAACTGGCATGTGGAATGTGTGCGTCTCTGGGCGCCATCTCTCTACTAGTGCAGTAATCAAAGGCCAATCAACCTTAACATGGCCCACTCGATGAAAGACATAAAATCCTGACTATATAATGTATGGCCGAACACGATCATCCAAAACCCACTCTCGAAGCATCCTATGTCGGCAAGTCAAAACACTACCCATATCTGGATCAACACGAATGGTGGATGATCGATGTCGATGCTGAAGAGTAAGCACAGATGTATCCTCAAGGTCAGGACGAGCACGAAACAACGGAGTATCCATGTCTGCATGTACATCAATACATGATATAAACAAAATATGAATGAATTGACAAGAAACAATAATATCTAACAACATGAATTTCATCCCGAATAAATTGTAAAAATTTGAACAGCATTTCCCTTAAACAGTAGAGATTCAAAATTTTTCAATGTAACCTGATATAAGTAAAATATGAATGAATTGAAAAAAAATAACAATTTCTAACAACATTAATTTCATTATTAAAATTTTAAAAATTTGAACAGCATCTCCCCTAAATAATAGAGATTAATATTTTTTTCATGTAACCTGATATAAGCAAAATAAGAATGAATTGACAAAAAATAATAATTTCAAACAAACAAACGTCAATAAGATGTTCAATAAGATAGTTTCTACATATATCTTAAAACGATTAAGGTCAATACTAGTAAATTTAAAAAAAAAAAAAAAACAGTACAATAAGATGTTCATGAAGTACATCAACTCCTCCTATCATTGGTTTCTCTATTAGGACAAGAACGTCGATTGTGACCCGATTGCTTGCAAAGTCCACATGCTTGTGGAGTCCTAGTTTCCCTTGCATCCATCTCATTATGCAAACGACTTGATTTTGGTCAACCAGAAGTTAGCCGTTTCATTGAGTCTGAAGGCACAATTATCGGTCCATTATATTGAGGCCACTCCAACTCATCAAATATAGGATAAAACAAGGGAGCCCATGTTGATAAGTAAGCACGTGTGGTGTAATAACCTTGTACAAATTGTTGAAAATCAATTTCTCGACAATGACAAGCAGCAAGAATGTGCGAACATGGGAATCCTAACAAAAGTGTTTTGTTACATGTGCAAGACCCCGTTTGAAGGGTAACATGATATGTGTGAGGTTTCCTATTACTGCTTCCAACAGAGTGTCTAGTTTTAACATGAAAACGTCCCGCCACATGATCATACAAAAGAACCTCATGTGCACCCGCCTCAACAACTTTAGCCTTTATCTTGGATTCAATATGTGGAGTGAATTCTTCACCTGAAGCGAGCCGACTGGCACCATGCTCCCGCCTGACTGTGAAGTAACTATTAACCCGATAAAAAGTTAACTGGATTAAAAGCTGTTATTGGTAAGTTATGAGCACCCTTAAGGACACCATTAAAAACTTCAGACATATTAGTTGTCATAATCCCATATCTCCGCCCACCATCATATGAGAGTGCCCATTTTTCAAGAGGAATTTGCTTCAACCAATTTCTAGCCTCAGCATTTATCCGGTCAATTGTATCCATGTGAGAAATAAATTTTTTAACTTTACTCTCCATAGCAGCCCTACACATGAGATCCTTTAAAGTCTTATCTTTGAACTTTGTGTTGAAATTACTCGCTAAATGACGCATGCAAAATCTATGACAAGCATCTGGCTGAGTCCATCCCGAATATGTTTCATTGACAGCAGCTATAATGCCAGGATGACGATCAGAAATCAGACACAACCCTTTCCTTTGGGTTACTCCAACTCGGATACATGCCAAAAACCAACTCCAACTATCTGTATTCTCTCCTTCTGTAATGGAAAATGCAAGTGGAAACAATTGGTTATTACCATCACATCCCATAGCAATCAGCAAAGTCCCTTTATATTTTCCATACAAATGTGTCCCATCAATACTGAGAACTGGTCGACAGTGTGCAAACCCTTTAATAGATGGAGCGAATGCCCAAAAAACACGCTGAAAAATTTCTTCATTCGGATTGTTTCCAGGAACCATTATGGAATACATAATGCATCCAAGATTTGACAGCTCTAAGGCAAGGAAGAAACGAGACAACTCTGCATAAGACTTGTACTAATCACCAAATAATCGAGTCATTGCTTTCCTTTTTGCCTTCATTGCTTTTTGATAAGAAATTTGGTAACCAAATTGTTCCGCAACAACAGCTTGAATTGCAGCAACTGTAATGGTCATTTCTGCCTTCACCAATGTTTCAATATACTTAGATACAAAGCTAGAATCCAACTATGAATGATCTTGATTAATACATGGATTGATACATGTATGAGGACCTTTGTACTTTGTGATTCTAAACATACCCGTATCTTTCACTGTCATTGCCCTTAGTTGCCATTGGCACTCTGGTGCTTTTTTACATTGAAGAACTAACACACTTGCATTTGATCTATAAACAGTAAACTCTTGGTGCGCCTTTATGGAAAACATCTTCACAGCATGTTGCAAATTTGATTTTGAGGAAAATATTTGGCCAATTGATAATTCTCCATCAACATTTCCTAAAGTTGGCTTTTTCCATGGAGTCCAATCACTTACAACACAATTAATTGCCGCGTCCATATTTAAAAATTGTGGTGTAGGTGGCATATGGTATGAAACGGGTACAAATGTTTCCTGTAGGTTGTCATTAGAGATATTAAATTGGGTACCATGTGGAGAGGCAACTAGTGATGTGTTTTCAACCTCAAACTCAACCTTAAGATTATTAGACCTATCACCAACTTCAAGGTTCACAAATCTTGTGCTTTCACATTCCACAACTTGTTGGACCATCACCAAATCAATATTTTCTGTTTGATAACAATTTTCATCATCATTAGGTAAATGAATCTCATCTGTGTCGATTGCATCATCTCTATCATCTTCCTCATCTCTCTCATTTTCGTCATCAACATCAGTATCACCTGTTGATAATTGTGTCAAATGACCCATTTCATTACTCAGATGATAATGGTTGGGAGTTTGCTCTATGAATAATTGAACTGAAGACATTCCATACTTTGATGGCACCAGTAGCATACGTGCAACTGTCCGATCATTTCTCACCACTAATGGTTGAAATTTGTTCATTTCAGTTGGATGACGACATTTCAAGACTAACTGATAGTCTCTGTCAACACCAATGATATCATATATCATCTTCAACAACTCCACAAAGGTCATATGAATGGGCACATCTATAGGCTCAATCTCTACATTATTTCCAATATATCTCAAATCCGTTTCTGTCCTCAAAATTGTTCCATTCCAATAACATAGCACTTCTACTGTGGAATCAGTCATAATCGCCTTCACATAAATAATAACAAAAGGTTATTACATAAAAAAAATTATATTTATTTAAGTAAAAAATAATACTTTATGGTCAATGATTCATAAAATACAATAATAAACCTAATAAATATTGGAATGTAACAAAGCTTCATGTCTAAATACCAAGTTCAACTCAAATGAAAGCAATGTATAAGCAAATAAGTGTATAAGTAAAGAGTAGGATGATATTATGAATTAATATTATTTTTGTGGTCCAATAAAATGTTTTACATGTGTTTGGGTTACAAACACGTTTAATTTATTTTTTTAATTTCATAATTAGGATGAGATTAACTTTTAATATTTTTTTGATAAAATGAAATTAATATTTTTATATTAAAAATTAAATTTTAAAATAAATATGTGTTAATTATGTTAATTCTTTTACAACTCAAAATTATCTGTTAAATATATTTTTTTAAAATAAATATATGTTAAATATGTTATTTTAAATAAAAAATGAGATTTTCTAAAGAACCTTGTAAAAAAAATAATTTTCAATATCTCATAAATAAAAACCATATCCTAAGGTTATTATATTGTTTTATATATGGAACATAAAATTAAAAACTTTGATATTCTATTTGGAATTATTTTAAAAATTAGATCCTGAAAATCATATTTGATAACCTTCCTTGCTATTATGCTTGCACTGTAGAATGTAGATAGCATGTAGATTGTGATTCTAAATTCTAGTATAATAATAAAAATGCTTTCTTGGCAATTTTTTTTTTTATATTCCCTGGCATCACACCCTACTTGAACATCTAGACGTGTCCAAGGGCCACACCAATTGTAATGCTGTCTAGTGTGCACTCACGAAAATGAAGTACAACCTAATTGACAAAGGATCACATAAACAATATGGTCCCTACCCACATTCAATTTCTCCAACCCATAATCAAAGTTTTTCCATATGGGTTCACTTTTGGCCTCCCTTTCATCCTCCTCCACTCCCATCACATCCACAATCTAGTAGTCTAAGTGGAGTCATCAAACATGAGGTATATGGTCTATTTTATAATAGGTTTTTTTAGAGTTGGGCCATTCATTTTATACTTTTACTATTTTATTTTAATAATATTTTTATTAAAAGTATGGGTAATTTTGATATCTTTAAAAAATAAAAATTAAATTTTTGGATATAACCAAATACAAAAGTCTTTTTAAAGAGAAAATGTCTGTACTTTAAGAATCTGGCTTTTTTTTTTAAAAAAAAAAAAAAGTGTTTACTCATATTTGAGAAGTTTTCTTGATATCAAGGCAAAAAAAAATCTAGATGAGTATTTTATATTTAAGAGCTGTTGAGACAAAATTATTCAAGATCTCTTTATCAGGAAAAAATTATTTATTCATTTTTTACTTTGAAATTGTTTATATCCAAAATAATTTTTTTCCTAGCAAACATGTTATATATATATATATATATATATTCATGCAAGATACATCCAGTTTATGATAGAAACATTAAATTTAGATAACCAAAAAATATATTTAAAAATCACATTATCTATTGAGTCGGTCGAAATTCTTAGCAAACACATTCCCTATTCCACTCAAATTCTAAAAAAAGAAAAAAGAATTAAAAATCATTCCATTCAAATATATTTATCATTATTTACAACTTTTATTTTTTTAAAAAAATTTGTTATCTATGGCTATTATTACTATTAATTAATGCCCCATAATAATTTCAAAAAATTATTTTCGATTAATCCTAATTTTTTTCCCCTTAACTACAAAATCTTATAAGTTAATTTCATATATATGATAATATCCTCATAAATCCTTTTATTATTTAAATATTATAGAATATTATATTTTTTTATTTCCAAATTTAAATTAAAAATGCAAACTAACCATGTATTCTATATTGCAGAACAAGTCAATTACATCTTATAGAACCTACAAATTTAAATTAAAAATGCAAACTAACCACATATTCTATATTGCCAGAATTCCCAAAAATGTCTGCCCAATACTTAAAAATTGTTTACCATCTAGTTAGATATATAATTTTTTTAATAGGTAAATTTTTTTCTCCCCATTGGGACTTGACCTGAAACCTCCCACAAACCATCCCCATCTAGTTAGAAATATGGACATTGCTACAATGATTTGGGATATAATATTAGGTATAAATATTACAATAATGAGGGGGTTTTACTGGAAACTAAAGCATTGCATATTCAATCAGCTAGAATGCTCCTACCATCATCTAAATACAATTTAGAAACAACAAATGTGACTCTTCTCTCAAGTGTGATATAAAGTAGCTGAGGGCATCCCCAATCATATGTGCCTATATGCAATTAATCCAAAACCTTAGCAACCAAGACGGTGACACTCAATGCCAAGTAGATAACAAAGAATACAGCATAGATTCTCCTGAATGCAGAGGAGATGAAACGATATTGACACAATCTTTCACAAAAGTGTTTAATGTCTAGTTAGAAATGTGAACATCACTAGAATGATTTGAGGAATAAATTTTACAATAACAATGGGATTTAACTGGAATTCGCCATAACCACACTCCCTAACCAATCATTCACAACAATGGAAAAAAAAATTCTAAAAACCGAGATTTTGAGATGGGAAAAAAAATTGGAAAGTGTCAAAAACTTTATATAAGCCAAAAAGAAGATTAGGACTCACCTTAAACTTTTTTGGAGCTCCACCGTCTTTTTTAGTGGCCCACTGGTGGGGCTAGGGTTTACAAAAAAAAATCGCACAGAGAGATAGCAGAATGGGAGAGAATAGAGAGCACAGGGATGGCTGGAGAAAAGGTAAAGTAAAAAGGATATAAAATATTGCTTTTATGGGCTGATGTGGCTTCAAAGGGCTATTTTGAACAATAGTTTCAAAATCAGGCCGTTGTCAACTTTAAGTTTAAAAAGTGGGCCATTTTGGCCCAAAAGTCTCTCTTTGGCATGTCTGTGAAGCTGCTCTCCTTGCAGAAAGGGGTCCCCCCCATCCTACCAATAAAGCTCTCCATCTCTCGGGTGGTCCCAGCCAAATCCCATAAATAATAATAATAGAAAAAAAAACATTGGTCCTTTTAAGGGGTTCACACTAACTTTTATCTTCTACCATTACAAGAATTTGAAGAAGTTTTATGGGTTTTATTCTCACTTTTGTTGGGTTTATAAAGATAATTTTTTTTAGGCCTCTCATATATTATTATTATTATTGATGGGTTTTTTTACTTTTTCTCTAAACCATAAGCTTTGATTTGATTATTGTAAAAAAATCTATATCTGACAACTACGGCTTAAGAGTATGTTATTATTTTGTTAAAGATAAATTTGTCATAATACAAATAAATTAATATCTTAAAAATTAACAAATTAAATATCTTAAATTAATAAATTATACAATTTTATATATTATTTATATGTTATATAAATTTATTATTTTAAGATTATTAATTTATTAATAAATAAAACATTCATTTATAATATCTTTTATTTATTAATTTATGTTTGTTGAAGTAATACTAGATTTTTAAGTTTAAATATAAATAATTTTTTATTTAAGTATATTTTTAAAATTTCAATCATAAATTGTGATTTAATAGTTTTTAATTAAATTGGAAAGTAAAAAAAAATATTATAATTGAAATCTCAGTTATTAACTACTATACTATTATTTCGATAAATATAAATTTATCATAATATAAATAAATTAATATCTTAAAAATTAACAAATTAAATATCTTAAATTAATAAATTATACAATTTTATATATTATTTATATGTTATATAAGTTTATTATTTTAAGATTATTAATTTATTAATAAATCAAATATTCATTTATAATATCTTCTATTTATCAATTTATGTTTGTTGAAATAATACTAGATTTTTAAGTTTAAATAAAAATAATTTTTTATTTAAGTATATTTTTAAATTTTCAATCATAAATTGTTGTTTTTATAGTTTTTAATTAAATTTGAAAGTAAAAAAAAAATATTATAATTGAAATCTTAGTTATTAACTACTATACTATTATTTCGATAAAGATAATTTATCATAATATAAATAAATTAATATCTTAAAAATTAACAAATTAAATATCTTAAATTAATAAATTATACAATTTAATATATTATTTATATGTTATATAAATTTATTATTTTAAGATTATTAATTTATTGATAAATAAAACATTCATTTATAATATCTTCTATTTATCAATTTATGTTTGTTGAAGTAATACTAGAATTTAAAATTTAAATATAAATAATTTATTGTTTAAGTATATTTTTAAATTTCATTCATAAATTGTAATTTAATAATTTTTTAATTAAATTTTAAATTTAAATAAAAATTAACTAAAGCCGCAGTTGCCAACCGCGGCTTTAGTTAAAAAATGAAGCCGCGTTTGGCAACTGCGGCTTTAGTACAAAAATGAAGTCGCGTTTGCCAACTGCGGTTTTAGTACAAAAATGAAGTCGCATTTCTCAACTGCGGCTTTAGTGCAAAAATGAAGCCGTGTTTCCCAATTGCAGCTTTAGTACAAAAATGAAGCCACGTTTCCCAACTGCGGCTTTCACTATAATGACGAAAAAAATATATTTTTTAATGATGTGGCGCCTACGTGGCATCAAAGAGGCCATTCTGGTGGTCAGGGACGCCATTCTTACTTAGTGGAGGAATAGTGGAGTTGGTAGTGGCTTGCTAAGGAAGGGAGAAATAAGAAAGGAGCTGATAAGGGTAGGCAGAGGGGTATTTTAGGGAGGAGGGGGGGGGGGGCGGAAGCGAGAGGAGTTTCTTTTCTGGGAGAGGAGGCTAAACAAAGGTGGAGGTTTTGTGAGATCCAACTATTTTTGCTCGAGGGAGCATTCAGTGCAAAGTTGCATCTGGCCTTCCTCAACTAGTTGAAGGTTCGAAGTGTTGGCTAAATCAGACCCTATGGTGTTTTATGCTATTGAAAAACCTTGGGAAGCATCATTGATGGCGCTGGTGAACTCCACCTGGAGATCTGTTTGAAGGGTCTACGGGATAATTTCATGGGTGGTGCTGAAATTGTTAGGTCTGACCCTGTTGCGTCTTCTCGTGAGACTATTTTTTAGAAGCCCTGTAGAGCCATGATGAGCAGGTCCTCTAACAAGCATGACCGTCTCTATGTGAGAGCCCAACCTTCGGAAGAAGGTATTACAGGGACTATTGATGCTAGTTGTCTTGATCCAAGGTGGGTACTCAAAGCTCGATCTGAGACCTTGTCTGAGGAGTTCGTTTGTGGCAAAGATCTTGTAAAGAAAATCTGGTGTTCTGGAACTGGGACCACAGACCCTAACATGGTGGTTGATATGTGTAAGGGAGCTCGGCATTTTGATGAAATTAAGAATTCTGTTGCTGCTGAGTCACAGTGGTTGACAAAGGCGGGTGTATTGGCTGAGGAAGAACACGAGAGACATTTGCTTTGAAGTCTGTGATGTGGTCTTTCACGCAGATGCAGTTCTTAGAGGAGGTGATTAAATCGTGCCCATAGCCAAGAGCATGCCCAGAACCAGTCAAACAAAGGAGTTCCGCCTTGTGGAATTGATGTTTATTGTTTAAGCAAGGATGACGGAGGGATGGCTTAGAGAACTTCCAACAGGGGTGTTTGGTTCACTTACGCCAAAATGAACGTGGTGCATCATGAACATCACAGTGAGATGAATGCCTTGATTCATGCGCAGATTCCTCCAACAGCACGCCTTGGCTAGATATCCATGAAACTCTATGCATGCATGGCAGCCCAAAACTCATTCGAAGCCTTCCTTAAAACTCAAAATTCACCCATCCATGTGCATGAGAACCATGCAAAACTGGCCACCCTTCCACCCCATTTTCTTCATACCCAACTTTCTCTCTTTAACCACCACACCCATTTCTCACACTACCCGTAATCCTATCCAAAACCACTAACTTCTATCACCTTTCCCTTAACCCATCTCATCTTTCACTCACCACCTTCCCTAACTACACCACCAATTCCCTTTCTCTCTCTAAGTCTTCATCTCCCAACACCCACTAAACTCATTTTCTTACTGATAATGGAGACACATCCCTACACCAGCTTGAGAACCTTTGCATGTGCTACACCCAAAACGGAGCACCATGGTGTTCGTTTGCTAAAATTCCACATTTCGGAAAGACATCATTGCTGGCATTGATGGAGTGTGTATTTTCAATGGTCTCATTGCAACTGCCATTGCCTATGGCTTTGATAAGAAGGGTGAGAAGAATGCCACCAGCCACACGTTGATTTATATACGAGGACTATGCAATAGGTTATATTTCTAGGTCAACCTACCATGTATTATTTTTTTATATATTGGTTTTCTAAGTGGGATTTTCCAAGGAAAGTTGTTGGGCAGCCCATACACGGCCACTTTTGCATGCCCCATTCCTTTTATTTTATTTTATTATCCTACATGTCAGAATCAAGACTCTTAAAGTTTCGGTTTTCAATTTTTTTTTTCATTCCGTTTTTTTAGTTCTTCAAAACTCCGACTTTGGACGTAATTTTTTTAAAAATTCAATCTTTAAATAATTTTTTTTTTCAAAAATTGAACTTCCGAATTTAATTTTCAATTTAAAAAATTCCAAGTTTTACATCCACTTATTTAATCTTTATTGTTTCCGTCATTATTATTATTTCATATCTATTTATTTATTTATTTTTAAAAAAATAAAATAAATTTTTTTCAATCATTAAAGTTCAATTCTTAAAAAATCTGACTTCCAAATTTAACTTTCAACCTCAAAAATTCCACTGTTCACGTTCATTCGTTTAAATATTATTTTTGTTGTTATTATCATTATTTCATTTATTTATTTGTTTATTTCCTTTAAAAATTCTAATCATTAAAATTCAATTCTTCTAAAATCTGACTTCCAAATTTAATTTTTAATCTAAAAAATTCCACTATTCACGTTCATTCATTTAAATATTATTTTGTTATTATTATTATTCCATATTTATGTATTTAATTCTTTTAAAATTTTCGTCTTTAAACAATGCTTCAAAAATCTGACTTCCAAATCTAATTTCCAATATCAAGAAAAATTTCACTATTCACATTCAATTGCTTAGTGATTATTTTTGTTATTATTATTATCATCCCATTTATTTATTCATTCACTTATTCATATATTTAAAATCTCATCTCTAAATAATTTCTTAAATTTTCAATCTCTAAACTCAATCTCCAATCTCCAAAATTCTATTTTCCGCATTTATTTACCTAATCATTATTATTTCGTCAATATTATTGTTCCATTCATTTATTTACTCACTTCTTCATTTCACTTAAAATTCCATCTCTAATAATTCTTTAAATCTCCAAGCCTTAAGTTCAATTTCCAATTTCCGATATTCTAACTTCCGCAATTATTTATCCGATCATTATTATTTCATCATTATTATTATTCCATTCATTTATTCACTTAAAATTTCGTCTTTAAATAATTCTTCAAATTTTCGATTTTCAAATTTAGTCATCTGAAATCCCAATTTTCCAATTTCCAAACTTAATCCTCAATTCCTAATATTTTAATTCTCGCATTTATTCCATTACTTACTTATTATTATCATTTTATTTATTTTATTTTTTTAAAAAAAAATCCACTGATTGTTTGATTTGATTATCATACATGATTGATTTGTTTTGCTCTATGACATGCATGAGATTATTCTTTAATTGTGCACTAGCCCCCTCTCTTGATGGCGCATGACGGTTCATTGCCCAGGTACGTACTCATTCTCACTCTGGTTAGTCTATATGCATTTTCTGACTCTCGTATGAGCATGATTCGCTCTGGGTATTCATTGATTTTCTTGCTGATTGTCATGTCAGCTTCATTTTATTTGTAGAGACCCGACTTTAGGGACTTAGAGGGGTGCTACAGTCTTTACCGTACCTTCTCGATAAGTAACCTGACCCCCGAACCCAATCCGGTTTTTCGTAAATCACCTTTTCCAAAATAAAGAGTCACACTTAGGGTTTTCTTTCTTATTTTGTTTACCCTTTTAAAATAAAACAAAAATAAGTGGCGACTCCAAGTCATTTTTGAATAAATAAAAATCATTTTTCAAATAAAAATCGAGCTTGCCATCGAGTGGGAAACGCATGAGCCGAAATGCGAGGTCTACAGTTAGCTTTTCAAAAAACAAATTCCAAAATCAAAAGCTATATAAGAGAAACAACAAACCTTTATCTCCATCCAGTTGTAAGCATGATATCAAACCAAGCCTTGAAAAAAGAAGAATTTTGGAGAAACTTTACCATAAAATAAAATTAAGGGTTTTTTATTAATAGAAGGATAAACCGTTATATAATAAATTATAAAATGTAAAACGGATATAAATCATATTAAATTAATATTAATTAATTACTTTTGTTTGGTGATTAAGGATAATTTTGGAAAGAAAAAGTTGACAAACACCTAGTACTTTTATAGGTAGTATATATTGGGCCTTGATATTTTATCCCTACAACTTAATTTATCTCAACCTTAATCCAATATTAATTTTTTCCGAAATTAAGTTTAATTTGTGTTAGGCTAGGTGGTTAGATAGTTAGATAGTTAGATTAGATTCCAATAACTTTGAGTTTGTACAATTTTATCCCCAAATATTTTTTTAAATTATTATTATTATTATTATTATTATTATTATTATATATCAAAATTTAAATAGAAAATAAAATAAAAACAAACAAACTTATAAATATTTTTTAAAAAATGGAAAATAAAAGTTTATATATATATATTATTTAAATGATATTAAAATGAAATAATTTATAAAAATATTTAATCAGATGGGCTAAATTACATGGTCATTAGAAATGAAATTGAGTAGATAGTAAAAATTCTAATTAATTTATGAATCATTTTAAATAAATAAAAAATTAAGAAGTGAACAAACATACCTTTGAATTCGTCTAAGTTGTTTTGCTACTTCCAACATAATTGGCCTTTTATTTGGATTTGTTCTACGACAATTGAGACTAAATTGGAATACTGCTTTGAATTGATGATGGTGGTGGACTCCTCCCTTAGCTAGAATTGTCGGATCAACAATCCCATTAATTCCATGATTTTTGATATAGGATTGTATGCAGTCCATTGGATAATCCACCTCTAGAGTGTCCATGAAACCTTTGGACACAACTAATTCACGATAGTGCTTTCCCATTAGAAGGTAGAATAAAAGCAAGCTAAAGCCAAAAACATCATTCTTCTCTAAATACACTCTCAACTACCATACTTCATATGGTAAATATCCTATAGTCCCACAAACATGTAAACTTTGTACTTGTGTTTTGCCCTCAAGAGTGTCATAGATAACATAAAATCAAAGAGCTTAGCACACAAATCTTGGTCCATGTAGAAATGTCGAGGATGTATATCTCTAAGAATGATTAGCCTAGGAAACGCAGTGTGAAGATATGTAATTATTGAAGCAATCTTATTTTCTTAATATGCTACATATTCCTTCCTACCACGTTGAATATCTTTTTTCTTAAAATGTTATCCCCTCTTTCTCCTATCTCCATACTTTCATAATGCAGTCCTCAATCTTCTCTTCTCTTGCTAAGTTTTACCCTCTCTTGCTTTGTCTTTCTTTTTCATTTTGGTGATTCTTGTTTTCCACCTCCATTGACTCTCTCTTTAATAAAATTCCCAAAATGTGTTCTCTATACTTTCATAATGCAACTCTCAGTCCCTTCTTCTCTTGGTTAGTTTTACTCTTTCTTGTCTTTGTCATCCTTTTTCATTTTGGTAACTCTTGTTTTCCACATCTTTCTTGGGTAAACTTCCCTACAAAAATATAAAAATTAAATTAAATTGAACAAATGAATAATAATATAAAAAATAGAAAATGATAAAATAATAATAAATAAATAAGTAAATAATAAATAAATAAATAACAATATAATAAATAAAAATAAATAAGTAATTGATAATAACAAAAAGAAAATGTGTCATGCAAAGAAGTTTGAGTCATTAAATCACACAAGCTATACAAAAAAAATGAGTCAACAGGTAACCTAAGTGGGCCAGGATGTTCCTAAATGGGTCAAGGTGAACTAAATAGACTAGATGGCCCTAAATGGGCCAAGGTGATCCAAAATGGGTCATATGTGCTTAAATGGGATAGGGTGATCCTAACTGGGTCATATGTGTCTAGATGGGCCAAGAGGATCCTAAATGGGTCACATGTGCCTAAACAGGTTAGGGTAATCCTAAATGGACCAAATGTGCCTAAATGGTCCAAGGTGGTCCTAAATGGGCCTAATGTGCCTAAATGGGCCGAATATGCCTAAATGAGCTAGATGTGCCTAAAGGGGCCAAGATGTTCCTAAATGGGCCTAAGTGACCAAAATGGGCTAAGGCTTGCATAAGTAGGCCTAAGTGAACCTAAGTAGGTCATAGTGATCATAAATGGGCCAAATATGTATAAATGGGTTAGTGTATATCTAACTAGGCTAGGTGTGCCTAAATGGGTCAGTGTGATCCTAAATGGGCCAAATGTACTTAAATGGGCCAAGGTGATCATAAATGGACCAAATGTGCCTAAATGGGTCAAAGTGATCATAAATGGGCCAAGTATGTCTAAATGAGTTAGGGTATGTCTAAATGGGACAAGTGCACCTAAATGGTTCGGATGTGCCTAAATGGGCCCAAGTGAAGCTAAGTAGGTATGGGTGATCAGAAAAGTGTCTAAGTGACCTAAGATGATCAGGAAAAGTGCCTAAGTGACCTAGGGTGATCAGAAAAGTCCTTAGGTGTCTTAGGATGTCTCTAAGTGTCCTAAAAATATATCTAAATGAACTATTCTAAAAAAAAAAAAAGGAAAATCCTAAATCTAACTCAAAGTTTCCAAGGATCACAATGAGGGGTTAGATAAATCCCTCGATCAGAGTCTCTAAGGTGACTTAAAAAGATAACTCATATGAGTAGCAATGGGCCACTAAAGAACTCTTGTGGAGTATTGAAAGAACACCTAATACAACAATTGTTAAAATGACAAAATTGAGGGTCTATGTATGTATTTTAGATTTTGGAGGTAATTGGGACGACCATTTACCATTATTGGAGTTTGCTTACAACAATAGTTTTCAAAGTAGTATTGGTATGGCACCTTTTGAAGCTATGTATGAACAAAAGTGTAGGTCCCTTGTTTGCTGGGATAAGGTGGGTAAGCAAAAAAATTTGGGAGCAAAATTAAAACAAGCAACTTTTAAAAAAATTGCTTTAATAAGAGAGATTGAAAACAACTTAGAGTAAACAAAAGGGTAATGCTAATAATAGAAGGCAAAATTTGGAGTTCTAGATTGGTGATCATGTGTTTCTCAAAGTAATACCTATGAAGTCAATTATAAGGTTTGGTTTGAAAGGAAAACTTAGTCCTAGGTTTGTGGGACCATTTGAAATTTTGGAGAAAGTTGGCACCTTCGCATATAGGGTGGCTTTACTTCCAAGTTTGGAAAAGGTTCATAATGCGTTTCACATATCAGCTTTAAGAAAGTATGTTCATGATCCCTCACATGTTGTGGAATTTGAATTGATTTAGTTAGCAAAAAATCTTTCATACAAGGAAGTTCCAATTCGGATTGTTAACATGATGGATAAGGTGTTCCATCATGCAACAGTCAAATTAGTTAAAGCTCAATGGAGTAATCAATCTAAATGAGAGGCAACTTAGGAACTTGAAAATGAGATGAGAGAAAAGTTTCCATATCTTTTTCTGATTTCAGGTATGCTAAGTTTAGAGGACTAAATTTTTTTAGGAGGGGAAATTTAATATCCTTAATTTAGTTTTCATGGAATAATCATAACCACAAGGATAAGAATAAAGAAAATGATACTTTATTTTATTTTTTATTTTTAAAAAGTTACAATTTTAAAACATGATGGGAAAGTTACAAATTTTTAAACCATTTTCGGGAAGTTTTAAGTTAAAATAATAATAAATAAAGAAATAATATTTAACAAATCTAAAGAATTTGGAGAAGAGAAAAAAAAATAACCTCTAGAGAGATAGACAAAGAGATAAAAAAGAAAAAAGAAAAGAACAAAGAGATAAAGTTGAAATTGATTTCACCATCAGTTATTTTTTATTATCTATAGAGTAAAATCTAAGGTAAGTTTTTCATGGAATCTATTCTTGTTCTTCTTTTGAATTTTTTTCTTAAGATATATGTTAATGATAAGATATTTTCTAGATATATATATATATATATATATATATATATATATATCATTCATCTAATAAGTAAAGGGTTAGGAAGTCAAAAAAATAAAAAATTAATGATAGTACGATGAATGCAGTCTTTGATTTAACCTTAGACAAAAACAAAGTTTTATGAGTATGAGAGTTTTTACTATTATTTGGAAGAAATTTATATACAATGCAATTTTGAAATAAAGATAGTATGAAGTTTGAACGAGAATTCTACAAATTTAAGAAGTAAGGTTTTGAAGAAAAATATAATGATAAATAAATCATTTTAGTTGTTTAGTAAAAAAAAAATGCAATACAAAAGGGAAATTCAATGTGAATAAAATATGAATATGAATAATAAAGAAATATAGGAAAAAAATACAATATGCAGTGTATAGTTGAGAAATTATTAATTAAGATAATTGAAAAAATATATATGTTGATTTAGTACTCACGATAATGTATGAAGAAGAAGAGAATAAATTCTTAAATTTAAATTTAATTATTGCAGGAATTAGTTAGTAGCATGTGATATAAAATTTTAGTTAGGTTAAAATAGATTTATATTAATAAGATTCATTTTATTTTATTAGATGAATCCTAAGTTTAATCAATTTTCTTGCTCGGTTGAACTTTTACCAAGTAAGAAAATATCACCTTTAAATATTTTCTGAAATGTTATTTTCCTGAAAATCTAGGAAAGTATTTTACCATGTGAATAATATTTATATTGTGAAAAATATCACTTCAACTATATATTATGATATTTTCCCATAGTCAATAGGGGTTATGTTGTTGGCCCCCATTGTCTGATCGTATGAAAATTGGAAAACTAGTTAATAGGGTAGTCACTGACGCTCATTGCCTAATTATATAAGGATTGGAAATACCTAATCAATGGGGTAGTTACTAACTTGATGGTACCATATGATTGGCTAGTTTCTTCCTAATTGAAGGTCATCTATTTCTGAAGTCCTACTAGTTTGGAAAAATAAAATGTGTTTATGCTCTATATGTTTAAAGATTATATTATTTCTTATGTCACTTTCTTTTATATATATATAAAAGAATTTGTTAGTATATTCCTTATTGAGTTAAAGCTACCTTTGCTTTTGAAACCCCTTCCACGTACATCCAAGATGTAGAAGGAAATAAGTGACATCAAGGATAAGAAGGGTTCTTGTTAGTTTAGTTTACGTTTGGCCTTAAAGTTTCTGTTTAGACATGTTAATTTAGATCATGTGTTAAGTTTTTAATTATGAGGTTAATTTGAACAAAATTAGTGTTTCATTATTATGTGAATCATGAAAATTTTATCTTGGAAACATAGTTTTAGCTCTATGAATTTCACTCTTAACGAGATTTCATGAATTTTGTTCTTTTTTATTATTTAGTCATTTTTGCATGTTTTACCTTTATATTAGATATATCAAATTGACAAGGTTAACCCTAGCATCTAGGCATTATGGTGTTATAGTTTGGTATCAAAGCAATAGGATATGGTCCTATAAACTTCCTAGTTAAGTTTAAGTTTAGGTTAGATGTTGTGAAGCAGTCTTTCCTATTTTATGAAGTTTTAGTTTCCTTCCATAATGAGTTACTACTAATCTTTGTAAATCATCCAATGAATAAGTTATTACGGTCCTAAGACGAACTACTTCTTCCCGTAACAATCAAGCATCAAGGGAGAATGTACCCTCTAAGACTATTGAAAATAAGGATTTTCCCCTAGAGTAAAAGGAGTAGAGGTACCTTCTTTGGTTGTTGAGGGGGTAACTCAAGCTTTAGGTACTTATGCTTGATTGGTTGAGCACCAAACTTGTGTTGTTGAGATTAAAGCTCAGGCTACTTAGACTTAGGCTCAAGCTGTTGAGATGCATATATAGGGTATGTCATTTGCTTCCTTTGAGGGTTCATTTAAGCAATTCAAGAAAATGGGTCCTCCTTCCTTTGAGAAGCATTTTAATGTTTTAGGTTCCTCAAAAACTCATAAGGTGACCTTTGCCACTTCATGCTAGCAGGTGAGGCAAAACATTGGTGGAGAATGGAGAAAAGACTCATAAAGGGGTCAAAAATCAGTTGTGTGGCCAATTATTTTTATTATTACTCCTTCCACCATAGTTTATGTAGCTATCAAAGTGTGTATCTCTTCTTCCCGGTGTTGAACCATGTATCTAGGTTGTGTGTATCACTTCTTTCTGGTGTTGAACCATGTATCTAGGATGAAACCACACAGTAAAAGAATCCAACATATGATTTTCTATTTGACCTAATGTTGGCCAACTGGAGATAATTCTATTAACGACTATTAATTTAACTATGATTGAATGGACCTAATTCATTTATTTCCTCGGCAATATGAGACCTTATTGAAGGAACAAATGTTGCATGAGATGCCTGCATGTAGTTGTCATCTATGCCAAATAGGAAGACATAGGTATGCATGTCAGTTTTGGTGTTTGTTTAGGTACCAAACTGGTCTAATTCCTAACTCTTAGAACCTATGGGCACTAATGTGTTAACGAACTCTAGGCCAACACTAAATCAACATGTAAAACAACTATTCACATGGGTACTTCATTAACTCCGCACATATTAGCTAGATCTGACTAAACAAATAATTTAGTTGGAAAATGTTATTATCATCTTTTGGACACTTGTGTTAGGTGCATATATGATATTAGGTGTTTGGATGCATATCCCATATCCATACTGATCATGCTATCTCTTGTATGAAATGGGAATTTATCTGTGTAACACAAGTTGTTCTCTTCAACATTTCATGGAAAAGAAATCACTACATAGTTACTTATTTAAGATTGGATTGGTTTGAGTATGATATTGGACCCATCACCTATTGCCGGTTTGACAATCAGTAGACCTTCTAATATAAGAAAATGAATGAAATGGTTAAAGAAGAGTATATTAAGTGAAAGAGATATGTAATGGCACGCAAAAGCCTAATTCATCCTTTTCTGGTTGCCTTTTTATCTTGTTAGTTACCAGAAAATCTAATTGCAAGCAAGGAAGAAAATAAAAACAAAGACAACAAAGAGAATAGAAACAAGAAATATTCTAGAATTCCAGCACTCACACAAAATGAGCCTAGGACTGAAATTTATATAGTATAGGAAATGAGTATTACA
>NC_048448.1:19094830-19203030 GCF_004353265.1 Vitis riparia
GGATTGTTGACTTCCTAAGCTTTCAAATGACATATAGCATGCATAATTTTGACTTCAAGAAGTGCTCCAAAAGTGGCTGAAATGACTGTCATCAAGAATGCTTCATGACAAATTTCTCTTTGCTTCGCCTCCTTGCATTTCGGATTTGCTTATGGCAAAGGACTTCAAAGCTTTGGTTCTTCATGTTTCTGAGCTCTTCATTGCTTTGCCATGGATTCCAAATAACTCTCCTCAATTTCATATTGCTTTGGTGATCAAAAAGCTATCAAAACACCAAAACTTAACACAATTTGATTAGAATTGATTGCAAGGGTCCTTAACATGTTAATTGGGTTAAAAGGCAATAACTACTACTCAAAAGTGTTTAAAAGAGTTAATTACAAGCTATCAAATATCACTTTTTGAGTAGTAATCAACTAAAAACTAAATAAAAGATATACTAACATATGAACAAAGAAAGAAACAAAAACAAATAAAAAGAGTTAGTAAAAAGGAAAAGAAAAGTCACCAAACTTGTGATGAAGATCACAAGTGTTCTCAAAAGATCATATCACTGCAAAGTGGCACCATCCTCGGCAGCGGCGCCATTTGATTCATGCCTAATTGGTGTCTCAGCTGATTCGTGTCCAACTGGTGCTCCTTGATTGAGGGATTAATCAACAAAATTTATAACCTATTACACCATATACTAGGGTAGCAAAGACAAAGCTACTATAGCATAGTGGCTCTAGGATCGTTCACTAGGATGGGTTTTCACTTCACAAATGATATTAATTCAAAGCTGAATTGGTGTCTTTTCATTTCAAGGTTAGCTTTAAAAGAAAACATAATCTTTGGTGGAAAAGGTTGGTTTTAAGCTAACCAAAAATAGTAACTGATTTTATTTACAAAGAAAAGTGTTTCTTAGAGTTTCAGATCACTAGGCTCAGATTCCTCATACAAAAAGGGAGTTCTGGTCACTTGTTTCTTTTCCTCGCATTAGAGAATTAACATATAGTTCCTTCTCCAACCGGTGTTGTACAGATGCATCCCTTTAATGGGTTCAAACACTAAATCCCTCTCACTGATGCATCTTGCAATGGCTCATACCTCTCACCTAGCACTTGCCATTCAAGGTGATCTTTAACCTTGGATTACCCGTCAAAATCTCGCAAGAGATAACTAATGGATGTCTCCTTGGAGTCCAAAAGCTTACCAAGTGTTGGCTATTCTAGAAAATCCTACCTTCAAGTCACCTCCCAGAGGCTCGCAAGGAGTAAACTAGTGAATCTCCATGGACGAAGATCACTTGCCTTACCAAGTGTTGGCCCAGGTGATTTAAAGGCGTTTTAAGTTAACTAAAAAGATAAAAACCATTAACGAGTCACACTTTCTCTTCATTAAAAACTAAAACAACAAAACTTCCAATTTATGCATGAGGGAACTTACCCGGCTTTCCTCACTCCAAGAGACAAAGAGCCTAGCCTCTCATCCTCTGAGAAAAAATCCTCAGAGTTTGATTGGCTAGAAAGAAAACTAACGAGAAAACAAGAATATATAGGAAAAACAGAGCAAGTGCTTTGTTCGTTGATTCTATATATGATATATTATATATGATGGATCTCCTGGAACAAGCTCCTCCGAGAGTCATATATAGGAAGGTAATTTACCCTTCCTTGGATACTTCCTAGCTAAGGAATTACATGAGTGGCTGAATACAAGGAGAAAATGGAAATTTATACAAAAATATCTAAAGAAAATATCTAAAAGTGTCGGTTGCAAATATCGGGAAGCGTTAAGGACCATTTCGCAGGTGAAAATGAGGTCTGCGAGATTTCGCAGATGCACAAAAAGGGCTGCGAAATCACTTCGCAGCAAAAGGCTGATTCCGCAGCGCTGCGAAGTTGGCTTTCATCTTGTGGTGTTTGGCTTCCATCGCATCGTGAAACTTCAAAGGAATTCCACAGCACTGTGCAAAAAGGCTGCGAAATCATTTCGCAACAAAATGGTGATTTCGCAGCCGGGCAAAATTCTTCCTTCAGCTTGATGCAGTTGTCTTCCAAAGGCTGTAACTTCCTCTTTTCAGCTCCAAATCATACACGGGTTGAAGCGTTGGATTCTTGACTTCCTGAGCTTTGAAATGGTATATAGCATGTAGAAAATGGACTTTGTGAAGTGCTCCAAAAGTGCGAAAGAAGACTGCAGCTGTTGTCCTCTGTTTTCTTCACTCTGTTTTTCTCCTCTTTGCTTCTCTCCTCGCATTCCGGATTTGCTTATGGCAAAGGACTTCAAAGCTTTGGTTCTTCATGTTTCTGAGCTTTCCATTTCTTTGCCATAGATTCCAAATAACTCTCCTCAATCTCGGATTGCTTTGGTGATCAAAAAGCTATCAAAACACCAAAACTTAACACAAATTGATTAGAAGTGATTGCAAGGGTCCTTAACATGTTAATTGGGTTAAAAGGCAATAACTACTACTCAAAAGTGTTTAAAAGAGTTAATTACAAGCTATGAAATAACACTTTTTGAGTAGTAATCATTGACCAATTTGCTGCACCACTTTGTAAGGGTCAAAATATCGTGGCGAGAACTTCTCATTTGGTCACTTGGCAAGGGAACGAAGACGATACGAACAAAGCTTTATATAGACAAAATCCCCAACTTCAAATTGGACTGCATGACGATGAGCATCTACAGATGACTTCATTATGGATTGGGCACAGCAGAGATGATCCTTTAATTCATTTAAAATTAGATCACGCTCTTGCAATAACTGATCCACTGCCAGAACAGAGGTGGAATCTTATCCAAAACGTATCAACGGTGGTGGGTCTCGCCCGTAAACTGCTCGAAACGGTGTTGTATTACTGGAGGAGTGGAATGTGGTATTATACCAGTATTTTGCCCATGAAAGCCATGTAGACCATCGTCTAGGCTTGTAATATGAAAAACATCAAAGGTATGTCTCCACACAACGGTTGACCACTTCCGTTTGTCCATCCGTTCGCGGATGATATGCGGTACTATGGCGGAGAGAAGTACCCTGCAACCGAAATAACTCCGTCCAAAATCGGCTAAGAAATACTTTGTCACGATCACTAATAATGGAACGAGGAAATCCATGTAATTTGACAACATCCCAAACAAAGACAGCAGCCACCATTTGAGCTGTGAAAGGATGCTTGAGCAATGAGAAGTGAACATATTTGCTCAATCGATCCACAACAACTAAAATGGAGTTATAACCCTCAGACTTAGGAAGCCCCTCAATAAAGTCCATCGTCACATCGTCCCATTAAGCAGTGGTTGTAGTAACCCAGCAGGCGACAAAGTTAGGGTCTTATTTTGTTGGCATACTAGACACTTTTCCACAAACTCTTTGATGTCATTTTTCATGCCAACCCAAAAGAAATCTCTTGTGAGTCGTTTGTAAGTTCGTAGGAACCCGGAATGCCCTCCAACCACGCTAGCATGGCCCTCTTGAAGAAGTGCTGGAACAAGGAGTGAGGCCTTGGAAAGGACTAGGCACCCCTTGTAGAGGAGAATGCCATGGTCCAAGGAATACCTAGGATAAGCATCCGGATCAACCAGCAGCCTCTGTTGAATCTTAGCAAGGTGCAGGTCAGCTTCAACTTGTGAACTGATCAACGAAGTGTCTATGCGACTGGGAACCATGAGGGCAGCTAACTCCATAGAAATGAGGATGCGAGATAAGGCGTCAGCTACTTTATTCTCCAATCCCGACCGAAACTAAATTTCAAAATCATACCCAAATAGCTTTGCGACCCACTTTTGGTACGACTCATTCACTATTCTTTGCTCTAGTAGAAACTTCAAGCTACTTTGATTCATTCGCACAATAAAGTGGCGACCAAGCAGATAATGACACCACTTCTGAACAGCTAAAACAATAGCCATTAACTCTCTTTCATATATGGACTTTTGTCGCTCCCTTGCTATGAGGACTTGGCTAAAATAAGCTATTGGTCTATGACTTTGCATCAAAACAGCACCCAAACCATACCCCGAGGCATCCGTCTCTACAATGAAGAGTTGATTGAAGTTGGGCAAAGCTAAAACAGGAATTGTTGTCATAGTTGTTTTCAATTTTTGGAAGGCTACCTCAGCCTCTAGGTTCCAATTAAAAGCATTTTTTTTGAGTTGCTGAGTGAGAGGCCAAGAAATAGCTCCATATCTCTCTACAAATCAACGGTAGTATCCAGTCAATCCGAGAAATCCTCATAATTCTTTAAGGGATTTGGGTGTGGGCCACTCTACCATGGCTGAAATCTTGTTGGGATCAGTAGCAACCCCCTTGGCTAAAACCAAATGGCTCAGGTATTCCAATTGTGGTTTAGCAAAGAGACATTTCTTTCCATTGACGTGCAGTTGGTGGTTCGCCAGAATGGACAACACACTTTGCAAATGGTCACAATGCTCCTTCAAGTCTTTGCTCTAGACCAATATGTCATCAAAAAATACGAGCACAAATTTCCGAAGGTGTGGCCGAAATATACGATTCATTAACAATTGGAAAGTCGCTGGTGCATTGGTTAGCCCAAAAGGCATCACCAAGAACTCATAGTGACCTTCATGGGTGCGAAATGTCGTTTTGTGGATGTCTTGTTGCCAGACTCGAATTTGGTGGTAGCCCGATTTGAGATCTAGTTTGGAAAAAATGATTGTGCCATGAAGTTCATCAAGTAACTCATCAATCACCGGAATGGGGAACCAATCCAGGACTGTAACTTTGTTGAGGACACGGTAATCTATACAAAACCTCCATCCTCCCATCTTTTTTTTTCACCAACAACACTAGACTAGAAAATGGGCTTAAACTAGGCCGAACAATTCCTGCCTCAAGCATCTCTTGCACCAATCTCTCTATTTCATTCTTTAGAATATGTGGATACCGGTAGGGTCAGACATTAACCGGAGATGCTCCCGGAATTAATTGAATGGCATGGTCAATATCACGACTTGGTGGTAACCCTGTTATTGGCCCAAAAATTTGTTGATGTTGAGCTAATACTTCTTTAACTGTTTTTGGGACCTCTTGTACTCCTTCACTCAAATCCGAAGTGGTGGAAGTCTGACAGAGTTCCACCCATACCCCTTGGCTATGGTGCTGCAATGCTCTATCTAAGCCTCCCTTTAACACTATCACTGCCTTCCCATTTTGATCTTCATTGTTAGTATCTTCCAATTTACTTTCACGTCTCCTAAGGTCCCCAACCAAGGCATTCCTAGAATCACATCAGTGTTGCCTAATTCAAGTGGAAGAAAGTCTTCCACTACGGTGAGCCCCTGCATTGAAATACAAACTCCTCTACAAATGCCCTTCCCTTTCATGGATATCCCGGTTCCCATCATCACCCCGTAACTAGTTGTTGTAGTTAATGGAAGTGCTAATTGTTGAACCAATTCAAGGGATAAAAAATTGTGGGTAGCCCCAGTCTACAAGGATGATTACCTCTTTTGACCCGATCGTCCCTTTGATCTTCATAGTTCTCGGCATAGTTAAACCGACCACGGAATTTAGAGATAATTCCATAATGTCTTTCGGCTCAATTTGTGCAAGTTCTTCGGTTGCTCTTTCGTCAAACTAGTTATCGTCTTCCTCCTCATCTTCGTGCAGCAATAAAACCCGTAATTCTTTCTCACAGCGATGACCAAGGGAGAACTTTTCTTCACACTTAAAACAGAGCCCCTTCTCTCTACGGGCTTGAAGCTCTGGTTCCGTCAGTCTCTTTATTGGAATCTCACGTCGCTGGCTCATCGTTTTCTCGCCGACCGCTATTGCCCTAGTCTGAAAATTTTCCCCAATCTTCCAATCACCTCGATTTGTAGATGACAACATTTTGGTACTCTTTAGGCCATTTGGGTCATTTGGTTCACGAGCTGCTCTCATGGCTAAATTCCTATCTTCAACTCATTGGGCCATTTCCATCAAGTGGCCCTGCCCATATGGTTGCAGAAGACGTAGCTTAGCTCGGATCTCAGGAAGCAGCCCATTCATAAACGTGCTTTCCATTACCTCCTCCGAAATCCCTTTCAATGAAGTCGCCAGAATCTCGAATTCCCGCCGATATGCTGCCACTGTTCCTTGTTGTCGCACCGCCAAAAACTGCTCACAAAGGCTCCCTTCTTGAGTCGGACGAAAGCGAACCAACAGCCGCCTCTTCAAATTTTCCCAACTCCCAAACACCTCCCTCGAATCAGTCCACTGGTACCAAGAGAGTGCATCCCCATCTAAACTCATCGCGGCGGCAACTAATTTCTCTTCTTCCGTGAGTTCGTACGTCGCGAAGTATTGATCAGCCCGGAAGATTCAGTCGTCCGGGTTCTCTCCCGTAAATATAGGCATCTCCTCCCGTTAGTTGCCGCGCCATTCTCCATTTCTGCCTCACCTCGTCTCATCCGACGCCATCCCTTCCCACACTGGGTTCCCCAACTCCAGGGATCCACCCTACCCAATCTTCTCGTTGAGCAGCAGTCGTCGTGTCCCACCTAATGACAACACTGCCACTGCCTTCTGTGTCTCTTCCAACGACTGCAGAACTTGCATTACGTTCTAAGCAAGGTCCATCACCGTCTTTTCCATTCCTGGTAAGCGTTGCATCTCCTCTCTGATTTCTCCAACTTCCTTCTCTAGACAATCCACCCGGCCTTCATTCCTTTTCTGAGCCATCTGGATCGATGCTCTGATACCAAATTGATAGGTATCTAATGGAGAATTATTATTGAATTTCAAGAACTTCAAGTAACAAGAGTCCAAACTAGTCCTCAAATAGCTATTCGAGAGACTATCACTCCCCTACCAGATCCACAATATTCCCCCCTCTGTAATTCCCCTTCTTTTCCTATTTAAACCATCCCCCAGCCCGTATCCAACTGTGACCTAACCTCCACTAAAGCTGTTACAACAAACTACCAGGTGGCAGTATATTCCTCTTCCCTTTTCTATTATACACATAACGTCTAGGAGGCCTATCAGATTGTTGTAATGGTTTGGATGACAACCCCCCCCCCCCCCCCCCCCATTCTTTTTGCCACTCAGAGTCTCTAAAAAAAGCACATCAAAACTAAAGACATCATACCTTATCTCAAAAGTTTCCATCAACTACATACTCTGAGGCCCATATAAACATTGTTTTGTTTTTGCTTCATTTTGATCTTTCTCAAAAGCTCTTGTCATGACAAAATTTGAAATGTTGGGGTGCAGCTCACTATCAAATAATGTATTTCTGGAAAAGAAGTCCTCTTACAACTCCTGTGACAATCTTAAAGCATCCTTTGCCAAGCCACTGATGCACTTCTTTTCTGATCAAAAAATAAAAATAGTCCAGACATTTGTTAGGCACGTATTCATAGATTAGCATCCTCTCTTCTTCAATATGACAACCCCAAAAGCCTAAAAAAATCGAGGCGTTGGAGCTTGGATATCAAAATAACTTCATCATTGTGCTCTTGGAGCCCTTCCGAGTTTCTGGACCTAATTCAGAACCTGAAATCCGATGTAGATGTTTTTCTATGTATCTTCAATATACCCTCAGACATCAATCTAATGTCCATACCAGATCAAACAACTGTTGCCTTCAGCACTGTGTTGATTATTGTAAGTCGTATAGAAACTATTTTTGAAGAACACTGTTCTCCTCACATTTCTTTGAAAGAAGGTAATTATGACTTCAACAACACTGTTTGAACCTTCTATGGGCTTATCATCAATTCCAACAATGGAATTGTCCATCAATATCCGCAATACTTTCTCTACTCTTCAATGAAACCTGGATGAAGTTTCTCTCATAGCATAATAAAACAAAGTAGACACCTAATTCTCTCATAAGCAATGGTTTTTTTTTTACAACTTCCAACATGATCTTTTTAAAACTTTTTTTATCAACTATTCAATTGGTACATTCCTCGATATGAATGATACCGCCTCTGCCATAAATTCCTGAATGTAGTCCTTGGGGTAACATCTTAATTTCACTATAACCTTCAGAACACGAACAATATCTTTTATCTTGTCCTACGATCTCTACAAGACGACACTTATTTAGTACCTCCCAGATTTCTTGATCTGAATACTCTCCTAGAGGATCCAAATTAGTTCTCACAAACTGACCCAACTAACCCACAAACTGCAACCTTGTAATCTTTCATAATTTTCATCCATTCAACAATTTTGATAGTTGACTCCTAATTTTTATCACATATCCAAACGCATTCTCCTATCTCAATATCAACGGCGACTTCAGATGGTTCAACTTTCCTTTTTTTTTTTTTTTTTTTACTGTATAAAACCCAAAGAATGCAGATTCATTCATCAATTACAAACATCAGAGAAACATCTTCATAGTTAAAATCTCCGAACATTGAACCCAGAACGCCACAAATTAAGAACCTTCAGGAACTATGGTAACCTCTACATCTATCTAGTCTAACCCTAGGTAACCTCGTTATACCCAGCCTTTATAGAATTCCTACCTTTCTCATAATATTCATCCTGTTATGGTCTCCGTAGCCCAGAACACCAAAGGAGGGACAAGGAAGAAACACATACAAGCAGAAGACAAGAAAAATAATCCAGAAAAAAAAAAAAAAAAAAAAAAAAAAAAAAAACAATGGAGATGAAGATGGGTGAGAAGGCAAGCCACAATTCATTGTTTTCAAAAGGGCTTGAAGAATTGAACATGTCAAGACGAATTTAGTTAGAACTTTATCAAGATTCCACAAACATTCAAGCTTAAACACAAATCTCTGTTTCAGCTATTTGTAGAAAGATTCAAAGAAATCAAGAACACAACCATAACAGAGCAAGTTCATAGACAACTTCAATTCAACAACATAAATAGGTGGCCCTTGATGTCCACTCCAAACAGTGAAGTAAATGCTCAGAATTATCAAAGAAGCATCAAGAATCAAACATAAAAGAAGACATAGAAAATAGCTGAAAACGTACCTGAGCAATCTTTACCTGGTTACTTGGCTTCCTTGTTATGGTTCTTCTCCGAAATCCTCTAAAATCAATCGTGAATTCTTGTTTTGCTTCTTCCCACCATAACAATCTCCTCCACAAAGACAGTTCCCCTCTAAAAGAATCCCCCATAAAAAATCCATGAATCTCCTATCCTTCTTTTCCTTTTCTTTTTTTCTCCCCCAAAAAACCCATATGTTAGAGCTTTTTATAGCAAATAACAGTTCTTCTACGTGAGGAGTCTTCCTCTCTCCAAATTTTCTCTTATGCACCGAAAAAACTCATTTTTTAAATTTCAAACAATACCAATCCCTGCACATCACCTACAATCCATGCATATCATCTAAAGAGTCTTACCGTTTTCAAAAACTTCTCCAATGGTAGACTTCTTCCATAAAAATTTCAAATTATTAAATTAAATAAATAAATAATAAAATAAATAAATAACTAAATAAATGGGAGAATGATAAAATGATAATAATAGATAAGTGAATAAATAACAAGATAATGAACAAATAAATAAGAATAACAAATAACTAAATAACGAAAAATGATTGATAATAATGAAAATAAATTAAAATAAATAAATAAATAAAAACATAATAAATGATCAAATAAAAGTGATGGATAATAATAAAAAAATGAAAATAAATTGAGTCACACAAGCCATGCAACTATGCAAGTCACGCTAAGAATGTCTAATGTGCCTAGTGGACTTAAGTGGGCCTAGTGTCACAAGCTAACTCAAATGAGCCTCCCCATGGGCTTATATAGAGCCAGGAAGCTTCTGGAGACTCCTAGAGTGCGAAGAGTGTGGAAGGTTCTAGAGATGCCTGGAGAAGTCCACACAACTCTACACTATGGTGGAAGACATGAGAGGAGTCCACAGCCTTCTAGAGAATTCCAGAAGTCTCTTGTATATACTTGTACATAGGCTTGTACCTAGAATGATGTAGGACATTCTAGAATATACTTTAGTTGTAAGGAACCCTCCAAGGTTCCAGAGAGTCCCATTGGTGCCTATAAATAGGTGAGGGCCTCATTTAGCCAAGACACAAAGCAAGTGAGCTTCCAAGCACTTGTAAAGGTTTCCTTGAGTTAGTAAAAGCTTTCATTCTTTAAAGAGTTGTCTACTAAGCTTCTTAAGCTTTTGAGTTGCGAATGTCTTAGCCTAGCAAGCTAAGCATTGGGGAGCAAAGCTGACTTAGAAAGATAAAACGTCTTGACTTGCCTAAGTACCACACGAGCTTAGTGAACGACTAAGTCCGTGACAAGTGTCACAAGCTGACTCAAATGAGCCTCCCCATGGGCTTATATAGAGTCAGGAAGCTTCTGGAGACTCCTAGAGTGCGAAGAGTGTGGAAGGTTCTAGAGATACCTGAAGAAGTCCACACAACCCTACACTATGGTGGAAGACATGAGAGGAGTCCACAGCCTTCTAGAGAATTCCAGAAGTCTCTTGTATATCCTTGTACATAGGCTTGTACCTAGAATGATGTAGGACATTCTAGAATATACTTTAGTTGTAAGGAACCCTCCAAGGGTCCAGAAAGTTCCATTGGTGCCTATAAATAGGTGAGGGCCTCATTTGGCCAAGGCACCAAGCAAGTGAGCTTCCAAGCACTTGTAAAGGTTTCCTTGAGTTAGTAAAAGTTTCCATTCTTTAAAGAGTTGCCTACTAAGCTTCTTAAGCTTTTGAGTCGCGAGTGTCTTAGTCTAGCAAGCTAAGCATTGCGAAGCAAGGCTGACTTAGCAAGATCAAGTGTCTTCACTTGCCTAAGTGCTGCACGAGCTTAGTGAACGACTAAGTCCGTGACAAGTGGTATCAGAGCACAGTTACAAGGTGGGCATAGCAAAGGAAGCATGTCAGGCTCTAACGTGGAGGAGACTAGCGAGCAAACCCGTGGAAGGGAAATGGAGCATACTGCACGGGGTAGAGGCAGGAAGGATAAGTCTCGTGATACCTTAGCCAACATGGAGGCAAGGCTAGCCAAGGTGGAGCTAGCCATGGCGGACACCCGGGAAGGGGTGGACTTGATCGAGCAAGGCATGGAGAAGGGCTTAGAGGATCTAAGGGAGCAGATCCAAGACCTTCGTGAGGGGGTGCTAGGCTCACAAGTTCAATCAGTGTCACACGAGGAGTTCATGTCCTTCCAAGACAAGGTCATGAGCATGTTCGCTAGTGTGGAGTCAAGAATGGAGGCCTTGGCTGCGCGCATAGAGACCCGAGACCAAGAGATTCGTCAAGAGCTGACCATCTACAAGACTGCGGTGTCAGCACAAGTCATAGCCACTCATGAAGCACCAAGGGTGGAGGTGCCCAAGCCACACACGTTCAGTGGCAAGAGGGATGCTAAAGAGATGGATAACTTCTTGTGGCACATGGAGCGTTACTTTAAGGCTATTGCATTGATGGATGAAACCACTAAGGTACGCACCGCGACCCTTTACGTCATCGATAATGCTACTCTATGGTGGCGTCGACAGTTTGCCGACATAGAGAAAGGGACATGCACCATAGACACATGGGATGCCTTTAAGAGAGAAATCAATAGGCAATTCTATCCCAAAGATGTGGCTTACCTAGCAAGGAAGAGTATGAAGCGTCTCAAGCACACGGGCTTGATCCGTGAGTATGTCAAGGAATTCTCTACGCTTATGCTTGAGACACCCAACATGGCCGAGGAGGAGCTACTATTTAACTTTATGAACAACTTACAAAACTGGGCCGAGCAAGAGTTGAGGAGACGTGGTGTCCAAGACCTAGCCACGACCATGGCGGTAGCCGAGTCCCTGGTAGATTATAGAAGGGGAGACTCCACCAAGCCAAAACCACCATCCAAGGGTAACCAGGCCAAAGGTCGGGGAGACAAGGGATCACGAGGCCACACTTCTAAGGAAGGATCAAGCGAAGGCCCTAGTGGCAAGGATGGCAAAGGCAAGGATAAGCAGAAGGAGTTCACGCCCAGGACCAATTGCTTCCTATGCAATGGTCCACACTGGGCACGGGACTACCCTAAGAGGAAAGCTCTAAATGCTATGATTGAGGAAAAGGAGCAAGAAGGCAATGCTAAAGGGGGATCGTTGCAGCTCCTAAATGCCCTTAAGGCCAAGCCGATGCCTAAGATGCCTTAAAACAAAGGGCTGATGTATGTAGAGGCCCTTGTGAATGGAAAGGTCACCAAGGCCCTGGTGGACACTGGTGCCACTCATAACTTTGTCTTGGAGGATGAGACAAGAAGGCCGAAGCTCCAAGTATCCAAGGAAGGAGGATGGCTCAAGGCAGTTAATTCAGCTGCCAAGCCATCACATGGAGTAGCTCGCGGGGTGACTATGCACATCGGCTCATGACAAGGAAGGGTCGACTTCACAGGCTACTACCAAGTCAGGATTGCGGAGGGGGACGAACCAAAGACCACATGTGTGACCAGGTATGGCTCATACGAATTCCTAGTGATGCCTTTCAAACTCACCAATGCCCCTGCGATGTTCCACACCCTTATGAAAAAAATCTTCCACCCATACTTAGACAAGTTCGTGGTGGTGTACTTGGATGACATAGTCATCTATAGTAACACCCTGAAGGAGCACGAAGAACACTTAAGGAAGGTCTTCAAGATCCTAAGGCAGAACGAGTTATATGTGAAGAAGGAGAAGTGCTCATTTGCTAAGGAAGAAGTGAGCTTCCCAGGGCACCGCATCAAGGATGGCAAGCTGATGATGGATGATAGCAAGGTGAAAGCCATCCAGGAATAAGATCCACCAACCAAGGTACCTCAACTCAGATCTTTCCTTGGTTTAGTTAATTACTACCGACGATTCATCAAAGGTTATTCAGCAAGGACCGCTCTACTCACTGATCTTCTTAAGAAGAATAAGGCATGGGAATGGGACGAAAGGTGCCAACAAGCCTTTGAGGATCTGAAGAGGGTTGTGACTGAGGAGCCGATGTTGGCACTACCTGACCACACCAAGGGTTTTGAGGTACACACAGATGCCTCAGACTTCACCATTGGGGGAGTCCTTATGCAAGAAAGGCACCCGATCACATTTGAGAGTCGTAAGCTAAACGACACGGAGAGGTGTTACACGGTGCAAGAAAAGGATATGACCGTCATTGTCCACTGCTTGCGCACCTAGAGGCACTATCTTCTGGGGTCTCACTTCATAGTGAAGACCGACAATGTTGCCACTAGCTACTTCCAGACACAGAAGAAGCTAAGTCCTAAACAAGCTAGGTGGCAAGACTTCCTGGCCGAGTTCGACTATACGCTGGAGTATAAGCCAAGAAGTGCTAATCATGTGGCCGACACCCTCAGCTGCAAAGCGGAGCTAACGTCTATGATGAGTCAGCCCCAAGGAGACATAATGGATCTTCTAAGGGAGGGAGGCTAAGAGTCTCATCGCTCTGGCTCATGAAGGGAAGACTAAGTGGTTGTGGGTGGAGGACGGCCTACTCTACACCAAGGGGAGACGACTGTACATGCCTAAGTGGAAAAACATAAGGCGGAACCTGATAAAGGAGTGTCATGACACCAAGTGGGCTGAGCACCCTGGACAACGACGCACGAGGGCACTACTCGAGTCGGCTTATTACTGGCCTCAAATACGGGATGAGGTTAAGGCCTATGTGAAGACTTGTCTTGTGTGCCAACAAGACAAGGTGGAGCAACAACAACCTAGAGGCCTGCTGGAGCCACTACCTATAGCAGAGCATCCATGGGACAACGTCACCATGGATTTCATCATTGGGCTACCCAAGTCGGAAGATAGCAGCTCTATCATAGTAGTAGTGGACAAGTTCTCTAAGTATGCAACCTTCATAGCAGCCCCGACTGACTGCACTGCGGAAGAGACGGCAAGGCTATTCCTAAAGCACGTAGTCAAGTATTGGGGGTTGCCTAAGTTCATCATCAGTGATCGCGATCCGTGTTTCACCGGGAAGTTTTGGACGGAGCTCTTCAAGCTTATGGATTCGGAGTTTCACTTCTCCACAAGCTTTCACCCACAAACGGATGGGCAAACAGAAAGGGTGAACACCTTACTGGAGTTGTACCTAAGGCACTTCGTGAGTGCCAACCAGAAGGATTGGGCTAAGTTTCTAGACATAGCCCAGTTCTCATACAACCTGCAAAGGAGTGAGGCGACCAATAAGAGCCCGTTCGAGCTAGCCATAGGGCAGCAACCGTTAACCCCTCACACTCTAACGATTGGCTAAACAGAGATAAGTCCAGCGGCTTTCAAGTTCGAAAAAGGGTGGCACGAGCAAGCTGACATAGCACGCTCATACTTGGACAAAGCCGCTAAGAAAATGAAGAAGTGGGCTGACAAGAAGCGACGTCACACGGAGTACAAGGTTGGAGACATGGTGCTTGTCAAGCTCCTTCCTCAACTATTCAAATCCCTAAGGCCGGTGCATAAGGGCTTTGTGAGGAGGTATGAAGGACCCTTCCCCATACTTGGGAAGGTCGGCAAGGTGTCCTATAGAGTTAAGCTACCACCAACGTTGAAGATTCATCATGTCTTCCACGTAAGCTACTTGAAACCCTATCACGAAGACAAGGATGATCCAAGCCGAGGGTTGTCTAAGAGGGTACCTACAGCAGTCATGACCTCCTATGATAAGGAGGTAGAACACGTCCTCGCAAATCGGGTCATCAGGAGACGAAGTGTACCTCCTGCTACGGAGTACCTAGTGAAATGGAAGGGACTACCAGAGAGCGAGGCTAGCTGGGAGCCAGCAGATGCACTATGACTGTTCCAGGAGCAGATTGAACGATTCCGAGCAGAAGGCACGACAAGGACGTATGCGGCTTTGGTGGGGGAGAGTGTCACAAGCTGATTCAAATGAGCCTCCCCATGGGCTTATATAGAGCCAGGAAGCTTTTGGAGACTCTTAGAGTGGGAAGAGTGTAGAAAGTTCTAGAGATGCCTGGAGAAATCCACATAACTCTACACTATGGTGGAAGACATGAGAGGAGTCCACAGCCTTCTAGAGAATTCCAAAAGTCTCTTGTATATAGGCTTGTACCTAGAACGATGTAGGACATTCTAGAATATACTTTAGTTGTAAGGAACCCTCCAAGGTTCCAAAGAGTTCCATTGGTGCCTATAAATAGGTGAGGGCCTCATTTGGCCAAGGCACCAAGCAAGTGAGCTTCCAAGCACTTGTAAAGGTTTCCTTGAGTTAGTAAAAGTTTCCATTCTTTAAAGAGTTGCCTACTAAGCTTCTTAAGCTTTTGAGTCACGAGTGTCTTAGTCTAGCAAGCTAAGCATTGGGAAGCAAGGCTGACTTAGCAAGATCAAGCGTCATGACTTGCCTAAGTGCCACACGAGCTTAGTGAACTGATTACTACTCAAAAAGTGCTATTTGATAGCTTGTAATTAATCCTTTTAAACACTTTTGAGTAGTAGTTATTGCCTTTTAACCCAATTAACATGTTAAGGACCCTTGCAATCAATTCTAATCAAATTGTGTTTAGTTTTGGTGTTTTGATAGCTTTTTGATCACCAAAGCAACATGAGATTGAGGAGAGTTAATTGGAATCCTTGGCAAAGCAATGGAAAGCTTAGAAGCATGAATAACCAAAGCTTTGAAGTCCTTTGCCATAAGCAAATCCGGAATGCAAGTAGGGGAAGCAAAGAGAAATCTGCCATGGAGCATTCTTGATGACAGTCATGTCAGCCACTTTTGGAGCACTTCCCGAAGTCCAATTTATGCATGCTATATGTAATTTTAAATCTTAGGAAGTCAACAATCCAATGCTTCAAACGGTGTGCAATTCAGAGTTGAAATGAAGGAGTTACAGCCATTGGAAGCCGATCACTCCAAGCTGAAGGAAGAATTTTGCACAGCGTTGCGAAATCACCCTTTTGTTGCGGAATTATTTCGCAGCCTTTTTGCACAGTGCTGTGGATTTTCCCCTGAAATTTCACGACGCGATGAAAGCCAAACACCACAAGATGAAAGCCAACTTCGCAACGCTGCGGAATCAGCTTTTTGCTGCGAAGTGATTTCGCAGCCCTTTTTGTGCGTCTGCGAAATCTCACAGACCTCATTTTCACCTGCGAAATGGTCCTTAGTGCTTCCCGATATTTGTAACCGAAACTTGGAGATATTTTTCATTAGATTTTTGTTGTTTAAATCCTCAAACTCTCCTTGTAAGCCACCAATTATAGGATTCCTTAGCTTTTAAGTTAGGAAAAAGGCTAAATATCCATGTAATAGCTATTAATGTAATTTTTTATATAAATAGAGCCCGGAGAGCCTGTTCTCAGGGTGATGAACCTTTTGTAAAAGTTTGAAAGAAGGTAAAATACAGAGCTTGAGCTCTACCTTACCTTCTCACTTTGATTGCTTTTTTCATTTACTTAGTTATGCACTCTCTGAGGAAGTTTCCCCAGAGAATGAGTAACTAAACCTTTTAGTTCCTTGGAGTTAAGGTTGCCGAGAAAGGTTCCAAGTGCAAGAATCAGAAGCTTTGTGGTTTCAGCTATGAATGAAGAGAAAGTGTGTCCCGTAAATGGTTTCTATGTTTTTAGTTAACTTAAAACGTCTTGGAGTCACCTGGGCCAACACTTGGTAAGGTAAGTGATCTCTATCCATGGAGATGCACTAGTTTACCCCTTGCGAGCCTCTGGGAGGTGACTTGAAGGTAGGATTTTCTAGAATTGCCAACACTTGGTAAGCTTTTGGACTCTAAGGAGACATCCATTAGTTATCTCTTGCGAGCTTGTGAAAGGAAGTCCAAGGTTAAAGATCATCTTGAATGGTAAAGGCTAAGTGAGAGGCTCGAACCATTGCAAGTTGCATCTGTGAGAGAGTTTTAGAGCTGAAATCCAATTAAGGGATGCATTTGTCCAGCACCGGTTAGAGAATCGACTTTATGTTAATTCTCTAATGCGAGGAAATGAACCAACTGACCGGAGTTATGATTTTGCATAAGGAACCTCCCCTGTGAACCTGAATCTCCAAGGAATGTTTTTCTTCATAAGTAATTGCCATTACTTGCTATGTCGTTAGTCTAAGTCTAAACCTTTTTCAACCAAAGTTTGTGTTTTATTTCTTAAACTAACCTTGTAATGAAACAGCACCAATTCACTTTGAATTGGTATCATTTTCAGTTTGAAAACCCTTCCCAGTGAACGATCCTAGAATCGCTATGCTATAGTAGCTTTTTCTTTGCTACCCTAGTTCATGGTGTAATAGGTTATAAATTTTGTTGACTACTCCCTCCATCAAGGAGCACCAGCTGGACATGAATCAGTTGATACACCAATTAGGCATGAATCATGAACGACTAAGTCCGTGAGACTAAGCAGATCTAAGGTATCCAAATGACTTAAGGTAGTGCCTAATGGGCCAGGTATACCTATATGAGCCTAGGGTGAGACTAGGTGGGCCTAGCTAAGTTTAACCTAAAGTGCATCTAAGTGAAGCCTAATCTAAACTTGAAGGGCAGCCAAAGTCATAATGTGGAGCCGGATGAACCCCTTAACCAAAGTTTCCAAAGTGGCTCAAAAAACATAAGCTACACGAGTAGTAATGGGCCACCAAGGAATTTACTGTAAAGTATCGAACAAGTATCTAATAGGACACGTGCTAGGAGGACAAAATTGAGGGTCTACAAATATGCCCCTCTTCGGTAGAGCTTACGAGTGTAAAGAATGTGAGTAAAAATACGAATAATGAGTGGAACGAAGTGAACTAAACCGAATAACTAAAAAAGGACCAGAGATTTTGTCTTGGCACATGGCGAGAGTAAGGTCAGAACATGGGGCTGCAACGACAAGGATGGAACAACTCTACGTGGGGGAATGGCAATAAAGAGAGAAAGGTATGTGACGAGTAGCACAAAGATGGAAAGAGATGAAAATGATGACTCAAAGTCATGGATGAGATGAATAACTCTAGGTCATGGACAAGATAAACGACTCTGGGTCAAAAATAGGACAAATGACTTTGGGTCGGAAATAGGATGACCGACTCTGGGTCGTAAATAAGATAAACGACTCTGGGTCATGAGCTCAGGGCTATAAATGCTAAGAATAACTCTAGGTCATAGATGAAGTGAATGACTCTAGGTCATAAATGAGAAAAAACAACTCTAGGTCGTGAGCTCTAGGCTTTAAATGGAAAAGAACTAACTCTTGATCATAAATGAAAATCGACTCTGGGTCGAGAACTCAGGGCTCTAAATGGATAGCCGATCAGGATGCTTTCCGGCTCATGGCGCCAGGTCGAGGCCACTCACAAGTGGTTAGAATGATGGAAATGAAACATCTCAGGGATGTGAAGGATGCAAACGACTCTGGGTCGTGACCTCAGGGCTCAAGATGTCATGAATGACTCTAGGTCATGATGCAATGAGTAACTCAGGGTTATGATAAATAGCTCAAGGCTATGGATGGAATGAATGACTCTGGGTCATGATGCAATGAGTAACTCAAGGCTATGAGCTCCGGGCTCTATGACTGATTGGCCAAAAGGAAAGTGTGATACGCAAACTCCAGGTCATACCACTCATGGGCGACCAAATGATGAAGGCTCAGCTCAGGGCTAGAAAGACTCTAGGTCTTAAATAAGAAATGATAGTTTAGGGCTACGAGGCTCAGGGCCTAAAAGGGAAATGATAGCTCAAGGCTACGAGGCTCAAGGCCTAAGAGAAGAAGGATAGCTCAGGGTTACGAGACTCAGGGCCTAGAAGGAATGGCTAGCTCAGGGTTACGAGGCTCAGGGCCTAAAAGGAAAATGATAGCTCAGGGGTACGAGGCTCAGGGCCTAGAAGAAGTGGATAACTCAAGGCTATAAGACTCAAAGCCTAAAAGGAAAATGATAGCTTAGGGTTACGAGGCTCAGGGCCTAAAAGGAGTGGATCGCTCAAGGCTATAAGACTCATGGCCTAGAAGGAATGGATAGCTCAGGGCTATAAGAGTTAGGTTCTAAAAGGAATAGATAAAGAAGACCAACTCGAAATGGGATAGAAAGTAAATGGGCTCAAATTCGTATACTCAAAATGCCAAAGGTCAGACTTCTGAATTCAAGAAGGGAAATATGCCCCAGTATCCAGGGTGCTCACACTGCTAAAACAACCAATAAATCAATCATCCGTTGAAATCAATGGGTCAGAAACTGATGCATCATGACAAACCTCTGAAAAGTCAAAATGTGTGTCTGAAAAGTTGTTCTATCAACAAATCTCAAAAGGTAAATCTCAAAGTATGTATATCGTGGCTCATCTAAAAGTAAATCTCAAAGTGCACAAAATGCTGCTCATTTGGATAATCCAATCTACAAGGTAACGATGACGAAAACAAATATATCCCATGAACATCTAGCTAAAGGATCGACCCATGCTCCTCGGGTGAAACCTGATGCGATCCATCTCTATCTCAACAAATCCATAGAGGGGGGTCCTGATACAATCAATCATCGGAAGCTCCAGACCAGTACTCAATCTGAAACCAAGCTGGCCACTGTCTCAATCTTAAGGATACTTAAAGAAAATGGGGAAATATGCCCTAGTATAAGATCTGATGTCAAAGTCATGAGATAAACAACCAACAATGATCATCCGTTCTCATACCACTGCGCAAACAAAATCTCATCAAGGAGAAGAGAATATGCCCCAGTATGATATCTAATGTATAATAAAGAATCTGTCAAAATCAATCAAACATCTCTATAACCATAGATAGGAATAGTCATACCGTCCAATAACAACTAGGAACCTCAGAGGAAAAAAAGAAGGAAATATGCCCCAATATGGGTGTCTGATGCACGGCAAAAGGATAAATCCGATATCATCAATGAACTATCTCCAAACTCAAAAATCCATCAAACATCATCATGCCAAGCAAGAGACAGACCAAATGCTTCCAAAAGTATCTTCCATAAAAGAGAACATAGTAACGACTATACTTCAACCAATCTACAAAAGCCTGTCCAAGTGAAGACTGTCAAAGATAACATCTGATCTCATGGCCTCAGTGTGGTCTTAAGACATGGGACGTAACGTAGGCCAGGGTGAAAAGGTAAAAGAAATGAAGGGAAATTAAGCTCAAATACCCAATGATCAAACTCATACCCTCGTGTACCAGATGTAATGCATAGAAAAATCTCATGAGCTATGGACTTAGAAGTAACCAAAGGAAATGTCAATATTGAAACAAGAGGAAGGATAAGTGGTCAAACTATCAACAAAACATGTGAATGATGTATAGAAGTTACCGAACCAGAAATGTGTGTCAATATGTAGGGAATGGATAAAAGGTGAAACGAAGATCTAGAAAGAGGTATTGGGATACAAAATAAGGCAATGAGAAAGTGGAATGAATGATGATCAACCCATGTTAGTATAATAAAGGAAAGTCATATCACCAATGATGGAATGGTGGGTAAGACAATGATCTGAAGACCCTAGTAAAAAGATTACTCATCTCTCATACCTAATACGTATCAACCATGATCCAAGAAGCATAAGATACCATAGAACTATCACATGAACTCTCGGCACTCCAAATGCATAACAAGAATGGCTCAAAGAGTGAAAAACTCGTAAAAAAAAACTCACAAGAATCCACAATGACAAATATACCCAATAAATAGACCCCGAAAGGTGACATAAGTGCCCAATGGAGTAAGATATCATAGACAAACACATCATTGTGTTTTTTTTTTCTTTTTTTCTTTTTTTTTTTTTTTGAATGCGCATGTTCTGATCATCAATAAATCGAACTCCAATGGGAAAGATACAAGGAGTGAACAAACTCTCTCAAACCTCTGATGAATACATGAACCCCAACCCATGAGACAACCTCTCAAATTAAAATCTCTGAATCAATGCCAAGTGATGGGATGGATGGAGTGATATGACTGCCCTCTTTTGCACCAAGATGTGAAGAATCATCAACCCAAGAAAGAGAAGAGATAAGATGAAGCAAATAATGATAAACGCAAAAAAAAATAATAAAAATGTAATGATAGTAAAATAGAACAAATGGAGATGATAAAGGGATGGTAACAAGAATGAGAAAATAGGCCTATAAGTCTAAAGCTCATGAGACTTTCCTGGCAAAACATGCATACACATCAAAGGGCACCAACCCGGGTGTAGAAATGGTAATCAAGGCCATAAGAAAGAAATAAGGTTATAACATACCATATGAGGCTCAATGGGCTAGCAACGGTTTAATATATTAATAAAGGTGATAAGGTGTAAGGCTGACCGAAATGATAGTCACCCATCCTACGACCATAATCTAAAACATAATACTTATTCAGTTAATCCACATTGGTAGACTCTGAAAACTAGTTTCCATCTAAGTCAGTCAACCATGCAGCCCCTTTTCGAGTCAACTCTCGAATAACATAAGGCCCACTCCAACTAGGTCTGATTCCTCTAGGGTCTCCAATCAAACCTCTAAGAATCCTCAAAACTAAATCCCCTTTTTGTAATGGTCTAGGCTTAACCCGTTTCCTAAAGGCACGAGCCATCCTCCTCTGATAGGCCTGAATATGATCGGTTGCTCTCAATCTCTTCTCATCTAAAAGGTTAAGCTGGTCAAACCGAGCCTGAGCCCACTTTGTCTCAGAAATCTGTTGTTCAAGGGCTACTCTCAAAGAACCCATGATTCATGCCCAATTGGTGTATCAGCTGATTCATGTCCAGCTGGTGCTCCTTGATGGAGGGAGTAATCAACAAAATTTATAACCTATTACACCATGAACTAGGGTAGCAAAGAAAAAGCTACTATAGCATAGTGGCTTTAGGATCGTTCACTGGGAAGGGTTTTCAAACTAAAAATGATACAAATTCAAAGTGAATTGGTGCTGTTTCATTTCAAGGTAACTTAAGAAATAAAACACAAACTTTGGTTGAAAAAGGTTTAGACTTAGACTAACGACACAGCAAGTAATGAAAATTACTTACGAGGAAAAACATTCCTTGGAGATTTAGGTTCACAGGGGAGGTTCCTCATGCAAAAACATAGCTCAGTTCTCTAACCGGTGCTGGACAAATGCATCCCTCAATTGGATTTCAGCTCTAATTCTCTCTCACTGATGCAACTTGCAATGATTCGAGCCTCTCACTTAGCCTTTACCATTCAAGGTGATCTTCAACCTTGGACTTCCTTTCACAAGCTCACAAGAGATAACTAATGGATGTCTCCTTAGAGTCCAAAAGCTTACCAAGTGTTGGCAATTCTAGAAAATCCTACCTTCAAGTCACCTCCCAGAGGCTCGCAAGGGGTAAACTAGTGCATCTCCATGGATAGAGATCACTTGCCTTACCAAGTGTTGGCCCAAGTGACTCCAAGGCGTTTTAAGTTAACTAAAAACATAGAAACCATTCACAGGACACACTTTCTCTTCATTCATAGCTGAAACCACAAAGCTTCTGATTCTTGCACTTGGAACCTTTCCCGGCAACCTTAACTCCAAGGAACTAAAAGGTTTAGTTACTCATTCTCTGGGGAAACTTCCTCAGAGAGTGCATAACTAAGTAAATAAAAAAATACAATCAAAGTGAGAAGGTAAGGTAGAGCTCAAGCTCTGTATTTTACTTTCTTTCAAACTTTTTACAAAAGGTTCATCACCCTCAGAACAGGCTCTCCGGGCTCTATTTATATGAAAATTACATTGATAGCTATTACCTGGATATTTATCCTTTTTTCCTAACTTAAAAGCTAAGGAATCCTATAATTGGGGGCATACAAGGAGAGTTTGGGGATTTAAACAACAAAAATCTAAAGAAAAATATCTCCAAGTGTCGGTTACAAATATCGGGAAGCACTAAGGACCATTTCGCAGGTGAAAACGAGGTCTGCGAGATTTCGCAGACGCACAAAAAGGGTTGCAAAATCACTTCGCAGCAAAAAGTTGAATCTGCAGCGCTGCGAAGTTGGCCTTCATGTTGCAGTGTTTGGCTTCCATCGCGTCATGAAACTTCAGGGGAAAATCCATAGCACTGTGCAAAAAGGCTGCGAAATAATTCCGCAACAAAAGGGTGATTTCACAACGCTGTGCAAAATTCTTCCTTCAGCTTGGAGTGATCGGCTTCCAATGGCTGTAACTCCTTCATTTCAACTCCGAATTGTGCAATGTTTGAAGCATTGGATTGTTGACTTCCTAAGCTTTAAAATAACATATAGCATGCATAAATTGGACTTCAAGAAGTGCTCCAAAAGTGGCTGACATGACTGTCATCAAGAATGCTTCATGGCAGATTTCTCTTTGCTTCCCCTTCTTGCATTCCGGATTTGCTTATGGCAAAGGACTTCAAAGCTTTGGTTCTTCATGCCTCTGAGCTTCCCATTGCTTTGCCATGGATTCCAAATAACTCTCCTCAATCTCATATTGCTTTGGTGATCAAAAAGCTATCAAAACACCAAAACTTAAGACAATTTGATTAGAATTGATTGCAAGGGGCCTTAACATGTTAATTGGGTTAAAAGACAATAACTACTACTCAAAAGTGTTTAAAAGGATTAATTACAAGCTATCAAATAGCACTTTTTGAGTAGTAATCAACCCATCTCTGTCTCAACCAGCAAAACAGTCTCCATACCATACACTAGAAAGTAAAGTGTAGTTCCTATAGAGGTGCGAAAAGAGGTACGGTATGCCCACAATGCAAAAGGGATTTTCTCTGACCAATCTCGAGAAGTTTCAACCATCTTCCTCAAAATCCTCTTAATATTCTTATTTGCAGCCTCTACTGCCCCATTGGTCTGTGGCCCATATGCTAAAGATCTATGATGTCGGCTACCATACTTCTGCAACAAAGTATCTACCTCAACTCGAAAGTGCACCCCTCTATCTGAAATCAACTCATGGGGAACCCCATAGCGGCAAATGATGTGTGACCCGATGAAACTAGCAACCCTAGCAGGTGTCAGCCTCGCATATGATGCGGCTTCCACCCACTTGGTGAAATAATCTATGGCAACTAGGATGAACTCATGACCACTGAAAGATGCTAGTGAAACATTTCCAATAATATCAATACCTCATATTGAAAATGGCCATGGCGAGGTAAAAGTGTGTAACTCTAATGGCGGTGCATGAATGAGATCACCATGAATCTGACACTCTGGGCATTTCTGAACGAACTAACAACAATCTGTTTGCATAGTCAACCAGAAACAACCCGTCCTCATAATATTACGGGCCAGCATGTGTACTCCCTCACAATTATGGCCTCGTGATCCCTTGTCTCCCCCACCTTTGGCCTGGTTACCCTTGGATGATGGTTTTGGCTTGGAGGAATCTCCCCTTCTATAATCTACCAAGGACTCTGCTACTGCCATGGTCGTGGCTAGGTCTTGGACACCACGTCTCCTCAACTCTTGCTCAGCCTAGCTTTGCAAGTTGTCCATGAAGTTAAATAGTAGCTCCTCCTCGGCCATGTTGGGTATCTCAAGCATAAGCGTAGAGAACTCCTTGACATACTCACGAATCGAGCTCGTGTGCTTGAGACGCTTCATACTCTTCCTTGCTAGGTAAGCCACATCTTCGGGATAGAATTGCCTTTTGATTTCTCTCTTAAAGGCATCCCATGTGTCTATGGTGCACGTCTCTTTCTCTATGTCGGCAAACCGTCAACGCCACCATAGAGTAGCATTATCGATGAGGTAAAAGGTCGCAGTGCGTACCTTAGTGGCTTCATCCATCAATGCAATGGCTTCAAAGTAGCGCTCCATGTGCCACAAGAAGTTATCCAGCTCCTTAGCATCCCTCTTGCCACTGAACGTGTGTGGCTTGGGCACCTCCACCCTTGGTGCCTCATGAGTGGCCATGACTCATGCTAACACCATGGTCTTGTAGATGGCCAGCTCTTGACGAATCTCTTGGTCTCGAACATCCATGCGCGCAACCAAGGCCTCCATCCTTGACTCCAAACTAGCGATGGTCATGACCTTGTCTTGGAAGGACATGAACTCCTCGTGTGACACCGGTTGAACTTGTGAGCCTAGCACCCCCTCGCGAAGGTCTTGGATCTGCTCCCTTAGATCCTCTAAGCCCTTCTCCATGCCTTGCTCGATCAAGTCCACCCCTTCCCGGGTGTCCGCCATGGCTAGCTCAACCTTGGCCAGCCTTGCCTCCATGTTTAGCTAGTTAGGCTAAGACGCTCACGACTCGAAAGCTCCATCTCCCTGCCTCTACCCCGTGCAGTATGCTCCATCTCCCTTCCACGGGTTTGCTCACTAGTCTCCTCCACATTAGAGCCCGACATGCTTCATTTGCTATGCCCACCTCGTAACCGCGCTCTGATACCACTTGTCACGGACTTAGTCGTTCACTAAGCTCGTGCGGTACTTAGGCAAGTCAAGACGCTTGATCTTGCTAGGCTAAGACACTCATGACTCAAAAGCTTAAGAAGCTTAGTAGGCAACTCTTTAAAGAATGGATGTTTTTACTAATTCAAGGAAACCTTTACAAGTGTTTAGAAGCTCACTTGCTTGGTGCCTTGGCCAAATGAGGCTCTCACCTATTTATAGGCACCAATGGAACTCTCTGGAACCTTGGAGGGTTCCTTACAACTCAAGTATATTCTAGAATGTCCTACATCATTCTGGGTACAAGCCTATGTACAAGGATATACAAGAGACTTCTGGAATTCTCTAAAAAGCCCTGGACTCCTCTCATGCCTTCCACCATAGTGTAGAATTGTGTAGATTCCTCCAGGCTTCTCCAGAACCTTCCACACTCTTCCCACTCTAGAAGTCTCCAGAAGCTTCCTAGCTCTATATAAGCCCATGGGGAGGCTCATTTGAATCAGCTTGTGACATCTAGCTCTCTTCTCGAGACATCAATGACAGTGTTAAATGCAAACTGTCTTAGAAACTCCTGGGTCAAGTCGTCCCAAGTCCTACGGCGTGATACATCCAATGAAGCGAACCAACATTGTGCCGCACCACTTAGGGACATAGGGAAAAGCATAACCATATGGGCCTCATCCAGTCCGTGGGCCCTCATAACTATACTATAAAGCCTCAAATGGATGCGAGGATAGTCTATGCTCGTGTATCTCTCAATCTCGGGCATCCTGAACTTGGTCAGCAAATTGGCTACTGGTGCTCCATCAAAATCCTCCCAAGTAATAACTCTGTCTGAAGCCCTCATCTGTCTCAACCTTTGCTCAAGTCCAATGTTTTAAAAACCGGACCGGACCGGCCGGTCCAACCGGTTCAACCGTCGATCGGTCACATTTCCGGTCCGGTCCACTCTATTAAACCGTTTGACTATTAGACCGGTTACGAATCGCCTGAACCAGTGGTCGAACCAGTGAACCGGTAGAACCAGACGGTTCTAAACGAACCAAACAGTCCATATTGGCCCATCATTTTGCAAGGCCATTGTATAAAATATTAAAAGCTGTAAGCCAAAAACCATACTGGGCCATGTCTTTGCATGACAAAGCCCACACCCAAACCATTTAAGTAGGCTCAGTCTTCAGCCCACAAGGTGGACGCTGTAGTTTTCAACAAGGATACCTTTTATAGGCATCCTTTGCACCCTTATTTCTCTCACAAACCGATGTGGGATTGCAAACTAATATGATAAAAAAAAAAAATTTAACAAATGCAACAAGAGGATTTGAAGCTGGGACCTCAAGTTTAGTAAGTGAACTAGGACACCACTCGGCTACACGTGATTTGTTATTTGATAACCCAAACAAAACAATATATATTGGATTTTAATTTTTTTATAATATTAAATAAAAATAATATAATATTTTTAAAAATTACAAATTAGTTAAATTTTTCATTTTTAATATATTCACATTTAAATATTGTATACATTTCATTTAATATGATTTAATTTGATAATATCAAATATATAAAATAATATTATTGATGTTTAATTTATTCATATATATTTTAAAATTTTTATAATTATTTTTAATTTTAATAATATATAAATTATATATTTATGACGTCACCGGTTCGATAGCGGTTCGACCGTCGGTCCGACCAGTGAACCGTGAACCAATAACTTTTCCGGTTCAATCACCGGTCCGGTTCTGAAAACATTGCTCAAGTCTATCCATACATGTATGTGGGTCCTCTGAGGTCGGGATAGGCAATGTGACAGGAGGTGGGGCAACCTCGGTCTGACTATGCAGAGTGAAAGGTATAGCCTGTGGTACTGACTGACTGGGCGGAAGAGGTAGCGGTGCTGTAGTATCAAATTGGGCACTCTCCTGAACTGTGACCTGTTGGGCATGTTGCCCATCTATCCTCTGACCAAGGTTAGCTATAGCCTCCTCGATAGAAGTCGTGGCTACAGCAAACTGGTCAACGATAACTATCTGTGAGTCCATATCCCTCTGATCTGATCTCTGATATGACTGATCTGATACTCTAGTCAATCAACCTCCAACTCTAATCCACAAAGGCGAATCCAAATCGATCACGGTAAACCCTCCTACAAATATGGAAACACTGGATAAGGTGCGGTACGAATGTGACTTTGTAGGAATCAAGTGCATAGAAGTATAGCTCAAATATACTCAATCTGATACCCATCTCTGATCACACCAAAAGGAGACTACGAAAGGGATAATCGAACCCAACTATGACCAAGGCAGCTTTGAAGGTTCACAGAGGCACCCACGTGTGGGAGTGAAATCTTAATTGGGTCTAGGTTAACCTACAAGGTTGGGGTGGCTCTATAAGATAGGATGGGTGGGTTAAAGGATCCCTAGCAGAAGCGATCGTACCCTCCAGCAGTATGCAACCCTCTGCATGCCTTCAAGGACACAGGGTGCTTCCATGCAAGGTGGTCATCACCTCCACACATGCACTTCCTCGCGTTCCCATGGGGTTTCTTAATGGTGAAGGCTCTCCCATCTCTCAACACTCAGGGATAATCTAAAGTGCACAATGAAGGATGTGGGTGCATCCGAAAAACCTAAGATCTAAAGTGTGATAGTGAACAAAGACAAGCAATCACACAATCATGTAAGAGAAAGGGTCGTCACGCGACAAATAGTCATGCGAAGCAAATAACTATCAAACAAACAAAGTCCTATCTAGCATATGTGAGAGTGAATCATGTTGAAGTGAGCAAGCAATCAAGTGATCATTCAAGGCAATCAAACATGTTAACATAACAAATAAAACAAGCAAGCAAATCAAATCACCTTGCCAAAAAAGAGGGTACCCTCTAATCGACCAATTAAATGCCACATTTTCCTCAACTGGTGTTCAAGCTTGATCCTCAAAATTCCCTAGTGGAGTCGCCAATTTGTGGACCCGCATTTTTCATGTGCACCCCCACTTGATCGGCGAGACTCGCTTTTATTTGTGAAGAATTAATTTTTGGAAAAGTCGGAGTCGTCACTTTTTTTATTTTTATTTTAAAGGGAAAATAAAACAAGAAAGAAAAACCCTAAAAAAAAGTGACTCCATAATTCTTGGAAAAGCATGTCTTTGAAAAACCCGAATCTAGGTCCGAGGATTAGGTTACTTATTGGGAAGGTACCTCAAAGAGGTAGCACCCCTCTAAGCCCTACAAAGGCCTCTATTGACTAAGTTGAGGGAGATGTGGCAATTAATTGATTAACTAAAGATACCTAGGTTGACTAAGGTGATTAGAAAAAAAAACATGCCAAACAAGATCAAATCACAATAAAGGAAAGTTAGGGTGTGTACCTGAACCACTTCTTAAGCGCTATCATAAAACATCAATGGTTAGTTATAGAAATATATCACACAACATGTGTTTTATCCAAGCAAATCAAATGTACACCTAAGCACCCAAGAATCACATCAAGTGTGGATATAGTTATTAGTAGCATACGTGTCCATAGAATTCTCAAGGGTAGGTGTGGAGGAGTGTACCTGGATAGCAAGCTAGTACTCCTCTATGGGAAACAAAGTTAGCCAAATAACAGAATCAAAATAATCTCATATATACCACAAAGAGGAAACACAATCAATTATCAAACAAACATTCCCATTTGAATTAATATTACAGATGGTGTATAGAATGTTGGATCCCCCACCAAGATCCAAATTGCTTTTGCATGAATTGATTCAATCAGTCTCATTATTTGGAACCATGAAGTCTATTCGTGCTTGTTGGAAAAAAATGAGAAAACCATGAAAATTAGTTGAAAATAAAATAAAATAGTGAAAATGCATGCCTGGAGGAAAGTGGCAGCATATTCATTAAAATCTGGATTTTTGTGACTAGAAGGGCTCTAAAGATGGATTTTTCAAAGCTGGAAATGTTTAGTTGAAAAATGATTTAAAAATTCAATTTAAAACAATAAATTCCCAATCAAAGAAGCAAAAGGAGGAGGAGGTGTGTGTAGCAAGGTAGATATGATGGAGTGAAGTCTGGGAGGTTTAACTGTAGCTAGATTATTGATGGTTGTGTGAAGAGACCTTTGTACATTGTTGGCATGTTTGGAGAAGAACTGGTCATATTCATTTTAGAGCACATTGTCACAGACTTAGTCGTTCACTAAGCTCGTGCGGCACTTAGGCAAGTCAAGACGCTTGATCTTGCTAAGTCAGCCTTGCTCCCAATGTTTAGCTAGTTAGGCTAAGACGCTCACGACTCGAAAGCTTAAGAAGCTTAGTAGGCAACTCTTTAAAGAATAGAAGCTTTTACTAACTCAAGGAAACCTTCACAAGTGCTTGGAAGCTCACTTGCTTGATGCCTTGGCCAAATGAGGCCCTCACCTATTTATAGGCACCAATGGAACTCTCTGGAACCTTGGAGGGTTCCTTACAATTCAAGACTATTCTAGAATGTCCTACATCATTCTATGTACAAGCCTATGTACAAGAGTCCTCTAGAATTCTCTAGAAAGCCTTGGACTCCTCTCATGCCTTCCACCATAGTGTAGAGTTGTGTGGATTTCTCCAGGCATCTCTAGAACCTTCCACACTCTTCCCACTTTAGGAGTCTCCAGAAGCTTCCTGGCTTTATATAAGCCCATGGGGAGGCTCATTTGAATCAGCTTGTGACACTCTCCCCCACCAAAGCCGCAGACGTCCTCGTCACGCCTTCTGCCTGGAACCGCTCAATCTGCTCCTAGAACTGCCATAGTGCATCTGCTGGCTCCCAACTAGCCTCGCTCTCTGGTAGTCCCTTCCATTTCACCAAGTATTCCATAGCAGGAGGTACACCTCGTCTCTTGATGACCCGGTCTGCAATGATGTGTTCCACCTCTTTGTCCTAGGAGGTCACGACCGTTGTAGGTGCCCTCTTAGACAACCCTCGGCTCGGATCATCTTTGTCTTTGTGATAGGGTTTCAAGTAGCTTACGTGGAAGACATGATGAATCTTCAACCTTGGTAGTAGCTCAACTCTATAGGACACCTTGCTGACCTTCCTAAGTATGGGGAAGGGTCCTTCATACCTCCTCACAAGGCCCTTATGCACCGGCCTTAGGGATTTGAATTGTTGGGGAAAGAGCTTGACAAGCACCATGTCTCTGACCTTGTAATCCATGTGACGTCGCTTCTTGTCAGCCCACTTCTTCATTTTCTTAGCGGTCTTGTCCAGGTATGAGCGCGCTATGTCAGCTTGCTCGTGCCACCCTTTCGCGAACTTGAAAATCGCTGGACTTCTCCCCATATAGCCAATCATTAGAGTGTGAGGGGTTAACGGTTGCTGCCCTGTGGCTAGTTCGAACGGGCTCTTATTGGTTGCCTCACTCCTTTGCAGGTTGTACGAGAACTGGGCTATGTCTAGCAACTTAGCCCAATCCTTCTGGTTGGCACTCACGAAGTGCCTCAAGTATAGCTCCAGCAAAGTGTTCACCCTCTTAGTCTACCCATCCGTCTGTGGGTGGAAGCTTGTGGAGAAGTGAAGCTCCGAACCCATAAGCTTGAAGAGCTCCGTCCAAAACTTCCCGGTAAAACGCGGATCGCAATCACTGATGATGAACTTAGGCAACCCCCAATACTTGACCACATGCTTTAGGACTAGCCTCACCGTCTCTTCCGTAGTGCAGTCACTCGGGGCTGCTATGAAGGTCGCGTACTTAGAGAACCTGTCCACTACTACTATGATAGAGCTGCTATCTTCTGACTTGGGTAGCCCTATGATGAAGTCCATGGTGACGCTGTCCCATAGGCGCTCTGCCATAGGTAGTGGCTCCAGTAAGCCTCTAGGTTGTCGTTGCTCCACCTTGTCTTGTTGGCACACAAGACAAGTCCTCACATAGGCCTCAACCTCATCCCTTATTTGAGGCCAGTAATAAGCCGACTCAAGTAATGCCCTCGTGCGTCGTTGTCCAAGGTGTCCAACCCACTTGGTATCATGGCACTCATTTATCAGGTTCTACCTTATGTTCCCCCACTTAAGCACGTAGAGTCGTCTCCCTTTAGTGTAGAGTAAGTTGTCCTCCACCTAGAACCGCTTAGTCTTCCCTTCATGAGCCAGGGCGATGAGGCTCTTAGCCACTGGATCATGTTGCAGTCCCTCTCTTAGAAGATCCATTATGTCTCCTTGGGGCTAACTCATCATGGACGCTAACTCTGCTTTGCGGCTTAGGGCGTCGGCCACATGATTAGCACTTCCTGGCTTATACTTCAGCGTATAGTCGAACTCGGCCAGCAAGTCTTGCCACCTAGCTTGTTTAGGACTTAACTTCTTCTATGTCTGGAAGTAGTTAGTGGCAACATTGTCGGTCTTCACTATGAAGTGAAACTCCCGAAGATAATGTCTCCAGGTGCGCAAGCAGTGGACGATGGCAGTCATCTCCTTTCTTGCACCGTGTAACATCTCTCCGTGTCGTTTAGCTTGTGACTCTCAAACGCGATCAGGTGCCTTTCTTGCATAAGGACTCCCCTAATAGCGAAGTCTGAGGCATTTGTGTGTACCTCGAAAACCTTGGTGTGGTCGGGTAGTGTCAACACTGGTTCCTCAGTCACAGCCCTCTTAAGATCTTCAAAGGCTTGTTGGCACCTTTCGTCCCATTCCCATGCCTTATTCTTCTTAAGAAGATCAGTGAGTGGAGTTGACCTTGCCGAATAACCCTTTATGAATCGCCGGTAGTGATTAACTAAATCAACAAAAGACCTGAGTTGTGGTACCTTCGTTGGTGGATCCCACATTCTTGGATGGCTTTCACATTGCTATCATCCATCATCAGCTTGCCATCCTTGATGCGATGCCCTAGGAAGCTCACTTCTTCCTTAGCAAATGAGCATTTTTCCTTCTTCACATATAGCTCGTTCTGTCTCAAGATCTTAAAGACCTTCCTCAAGTGCTCTACATGCTCCTTTAGGGTGTTACTATAGATGACTATGTCATCCAAGTACACCACCACAAACTTGTCTAAGTATGGGTGGAAGATCTTGTTCATAAAGGTGCAGAACGTCGAAAGGGCATTGGTGAGTTCGAAAAGCATCACTAGGAATTCGTATGAGACGTACCTGGTCACACATGTGGTCTTTGGCTCGTCCCCCTCCGTAATCCTAACTTGGTAGTAGCCTGACCTTAATGTCACGAACTTAGTCTTTTCCTAAGCTCGTGCAGCACTTAGGCAAGTCAAGATGCTTGATCTTTCTAAGTCAGTCTTGCTCCCAATGCTTAGCTTGCTAAGCTAAGATGCTCACGACTCAAAAGCTTAAGAAGCTTAGTAGGCAACTCTTTAAAGAATGGAAGTTTTTACTAACTCAAGGAAACCTTTACAAGTGCTTGGAAGCTCACTTGCTTGGTTAGGAAGTGATTTGGGTGGTGCCTTGGCCAAATGAGGGTCTCACCTATTTATAAGCACCAATGGAACTCTCTGGAACCTTGGAGGGTTCCTTACAAATCAAGAATATTCTAGAACTCCCTATACTAATCTATATACAACCCTATGTACAAGAATATACAAGAGATCTCTAGAATTCTCTAGAAAGCCTTGGACTCCTCCCATGCCTTCCACCATAGTGTAGAGATGTGTGGACATCTCTAGGCATCTCTAGAACCTTCCACACTCTTCCCACCAATGTCTTAGTGTAGATGGCTCCAGGAGTCTCCAGAAACTTCCCTCTTCCTATATAAGCCCATAGGGAGGGTCATTTGAAGCATCTTGTGACACTCTCCCCCACCTATGTCGTCGACGTCCTCGTCGTTGCCTCTTTCTGAAACCTCTCGATGTGTTTCCAGAATCTTCTCAAGGAATCTACATGTTCCCAACTTACCTGCCTCTTAGGTAGTCCTTTCCATTGGACTAGATACTCTATCACAGGAGGGACCCCTTGTCTCCTGGTGACCCGTTCAGCCAGGATATTCTTCACCTTCTTCTCTCGTGAGGCTTCAGATGGATGCAGACCCGTGCGCTTTCGATGCTTAGAGTGTTGCTTCCTCTTACCCATTGAGTTCACCTTTCCCTTGGTGACCTCTTCCATGTGTGTGCGGGCCACCTCAGCTCGCTCCCCTTTTTCCTCTTTTACTTGCACCCCTACTAGTAAGGAGGTCTTAGGCATACTAGGCTTCGGGTTGAATTAGAGGGCACCTAGTAACTGCATTGAGCCCATATGTGCTTCGTCCTCCTACTCCCTCTCCTCGATCATGGCACTAAGCGCCTTTCTCTTTGGACAATCCCGTGCCCAATGTGGACCGTCACATAGGAAGCATTTGATCTTAGGCGTGAACTCCTTCCTTTCCGCCTTACCCCTTCCTTCTCAGACGTTAGGCATCTTGTCTGATCTTTTTTTAGGAGCATTGTGGTCCCTTGGAACCTCGTCTCCCCCACCCATGGCGTGGCTATCCTCCAAAGACTCAATCTTGGAGGAGTCTCCCCTCTTATAATCCGTTAAAGACTCCGCTACTGTCATAGCAGTGGCTAAGTCTTGAACGCCTCAGTGCCTTAATTCCTGCTCGGCCCACCCTTGTAGGTTATCCATGAACTTGAATAGCAACTCTTCCTCAGTCATGTTAGGAATCTCAAGCATGAGTGAAGAGAATTCCTTGACATAGTCGTGTATCGAGCATGTGTGCTTGAGACGCCTCATGTTTTTCCTAGCCAGGTAAGCCACGTCCTCGGGGTAGAACTGCCTCTTGATCTCCCTCTTGAAGTCCTCCCACGCCTCTATGGTGCAAATGCCTTTCTCCATATTGGCAAACCTTCGACGCCACCATAGAGTAGTTGTGTCAGTAAGGTAGAGGGTTGCAGTTCTTACCTTAACCGCCTCATCCGTCAATGCGATAGCCTCGAAGTATCGCTCCATATGCCATAAGAAGTTGTCCAACTCCTTGGCATCCCTCTTGCCACTAAACCCATGTGGGTTCGACACCTCCACCCTAGATGCCTCCTGTGTGGCCATGACCCGTGCCGACACAGCAGCCTTGTAGATGGCCAACTTCTACCTAACCTTCTGGTCTCGGGACTCCATTCGAGTGGCTAAGGCCTCTATCCTTGACTCCATGCTAGCAAACATGCTCAAAACCTTTCCTTAGAAGGACACAAACTTCTCATGTGACACCGGTTGAACTTGCGAGCCTAGCACCCCCTCACGAAGGTCTTGGATCTGCTCCCTTAGATCCTCTAAGCCCTTCTCCATGCCTTGCTTGATTAAGTCCACCCCTCCCCGGGTGTCTGCCATGGCTAACTCCATCTTGGCTAGCCTTGTCTCCATGTTGGCTAAGGTGTCACGAGACTTATCCTTCCTGCCTCTGCCCCGTGCAGTATGCTTCATCTCTCTTTCACGGGTTTGCTCGCTAGTCTCCTCCACATTAGAGCTTGACATGCTTCCTTTGCTATGCCCACTTCGTAACTACGCTTTGATACCACTTGTCACGAACTTAGTCTTTTCCTAAGCTCGTGCGGCACTTAGGCAAGTCAAGACGCTTGATCTTGCTAAGTCAGCCTTGCTCCCAATGCTTAGCTTACTAAGCTAAGATGCTCACGACTCAAAAGCTTAAGAAGCTTAGTAGGCAACTCTTTAAAGAATGGAAGCTTTTACTAGCTCAAGGAAACCTTTACAAGTGCTTGGAAGCTCACTTGCTTGGTTAGGAAGTGATTTGGGTGGTGCCTTGGCCAAATGAGGGTCTCACCTATTTATAGGCACCAATGGAACTCTCTGGAACCTTGGAGGATTCCTTACAAATCAAGAATATTCTAGAACTCCCTACACTAATCTATGTACAACCCTATGTACAAGAATATACAAGAAATCTCTATAATTCTCTAAAAAGCCTTGGACTCCTCTCATGCCTTCCACCATAGTGTAGAGATGTGTGGACATCTCTAGGCATCTCTAGAACCTTCCACACTCTTCCCACCAATGTCTTAGTATAGATGGCTCTAGGAGTCTCCAGAAACTTCCCTCTTCCTATATAAGCCCATGGGAATGGTCATTTGAAGCATCTTATAACATTAAGCCTAGCTTTATGAAGTATCTTGCCCTTCCAAGTTAATCGAACAAGTCAGCAATGAGCAGGATAGAGTACTTGTTCTTTATCGTCACCTTGTTGAGTACCCGGTAGTCGATACGCATCCGTAAGGATCCATCATGCTTCTTCTGAAACAAGACCGGTGCGCCATAGGGAGCCTTGGATGGTTGGATGAACCCCACGTCTAGCAACTCCTTAAGTTGTCTCCTTAGCTCCTCCAGCTCGAGTGGTGCCATCCTATATGGCCCCATAGCAGGGGGCTTGGCTCCCGGCTCCAACTCAATCTTGTGATCTTCCTCTCTCCTATGAGGAAGTCTCTTAGGCAACTCGGGCAGCATCACGTCCTTGAACTCATCAAGGACCCCCTCGATTTCCTTAGGCATGGGTTCTCCCGACCCATCATCCCTTTCTTCCTTCAGGGTGGCGAGGTAGGTCACCTCTTTCCTCTTTAACCCCTTCTTAACTTGCATAGCTAATAACATAGGGGTCTTGAGCGTACCTTCAGTGACCGTAGGGAACATGCACGACTCTCCTCCTCTAGGATAGCCATTGAGCGTAGGAAAGGTAATGGCACGGCCTTGACCTTCTATAGGAAGTCCACTCCTAGCACCATCTTGAAGTCATCCATGGGTGCCAATGTGAAGTCGACCCTTCCTTCCCATGAGCCAATGTTCATAGTCACCCCGCGAGCTACTCCATGTGATGGCTTGGCAGCTTAATTAACTGCCTTGAGTCATCCTCCTTCCTTGGATGCTTGGAGCTCCAACCTTCTTGCCTCATCCTCCGAGACAAAGTTATGAGTGGCACCAGTGTCCACCAGGGCCTTGGTGGCCTTCCCATTCACAAGGGCCTCTACATACATCAGCCCTTTGCTTTGAGGCGTCTTAGGCATCGGCTTGGCCTTAAGGGCATTGAGGAGCTGCAATGATCCCACTTTAGCATTGCCTTCCTGCTTCTTTTCCTCGATCATAGCATTTAGAGATTTCCTCTTAGGACAGTCCCGTGCCTAGTGTGGACCATCGCACAGGAAGCAATTGGTCCTGGGCGTGAACTCCTTCCGCTTATCCTTGCCTTTGCCATCCTTGCCACTAGGGCCTTTGCTTGATCCTTCCTTAGAAGTGTGGCCTCGTGATCCCGTGTCTCCCCACCTTTGGCCTAGTTATCCTTGGATGATGGTTTTGGCTTGGAGGAATCTCCCCTTCTATAATCTACCAAGGACTCTGCTACTGCCATGGTCATGGCTAGGTCTTGGACACCACGTCTCCTCAACTCTTGCTCAGCCTAGCTTTGCAAGTTGTCCATGAAGTTAAATAGTAGCTCCTCCTCAGCCATGTTGGGTATCTCAAGCATAAGCGTAGAGAACTCCTTGACATACTCACGGATCGAGTCGGTGTGCTTGAGACACTTCATACTCCTCCTTGCTAGGTAAGCCATATCTTCGGGATAGAATTGCCTTTTGATTTCTCTCCTAAAGGCATCCCATGTGTCTACAGTGCACGTCCCTTTCTCTATGTCGGCAAACCGTCGACGCCACCATAGAGTAGCATTATCAGTGAGGTAGAGGGTCGCGGTGCGTACCTTAGTGGCTTCATTTGTCAATGCAATGGCCTCAAGTAACGCTCCATGTGCCACAAGAAGTCATCCAGCTCCTTAGCATCCCTCTTGCCACTGAACGTGTGTGGCTTGGGCACCTCCACCCTTGGTGCCTCATGAGTGGCCATGACTCGTGCTGATACCGCAATCTTGTAGATGGCCAGCTCTTGACGAATCTCTTGGTCTCGAGTCTCCATGCGCGCAGCCAAGGCCTCCATCCTTGACTCCACATTAGCGAACATGCTCATGACCTTGTCTTGGAAGGACATGAACTCCTCGTGTGACACCGGTTGAACTTGTGAGCCTAGCATCCCCTCGCGAAGGTCTTGGATCTGCTCCCTTAGATCCTCTAAGCCCTTCTCCATGCCTTGCTCAATCAAGTCCACCCCTTCCCAGGTGTCCGCTATGGCTAGCTCCACCTTGGCTAGCCTTGCCTCCATGTTGGCTAAGGCGTCACAAGACTTATCCTTCCTGCCTCTGCCCCGTGCAGTATGCTCCATCTCCCTTCCACGGGTTTGCTCGCTAGTCTCCTCCACGTTAGAGCCCGACATGCTTCCTTTGCTATGCCCACTTCGTAACCGTGCTCTGATACCACTTTTCACAGACTTAGTCGTTCACTAAGCTCGTGCGGCACTTAAGCAAGTCAAGACGCTTGATCTTGCTAAGTCAGCCTTGCTCCCAATGCTTAGCTAGTTAGGCTAAGACGCTCACGACTCGAAAGTTTAAGAAGCTTAGCAGACAACTCTTTAAATAATGGAAGCTTTTACTAACTCAAGGAAACCTTAACAAGTGCTTGGAAGCTCACTTGCTTAGTGCCTTGGCCAAATGAGGCTCTCACCTATTTATAGGCATCAATGGAACTCTCTGGAACCTTGGAGGGCTCCTTACAATTCAAGACTATTATAGAATGTCCTACATCATTCTATGTACAAGCCTATGTACAAGAGTCTTCTAGAATTCTCTAGAAAGCCCTGGACTCCTCTCATGCCTTCCACCATAGTGTATAGTTGTGTGGATTTTTCCAGGCATCTCTAAAACCTTCCACACTCTTCCCACTCTAGGAGTCTCCAGAAGCTTCATGGCTCTATATAAGCCCATGAGGAGGCTCATTTGAATCAGCTTGTGACAACATGCTCACTTGCTGGCACTCATTCTCAAGTTTCAAATCTTCACTCAGAAGTTCATTTGATTCGTCAATTTTCTCGCAGTTCATTTCTGGATTTTTCTGTAGCTCAAAATCTGTGTTTTCCAGCTCATCATGAACTTCATCTTTTGCTTTTTCAATAGTACTAATTGATCATCTGCAGCTTGCATGAGAAGCTTCGCTGATTAATATTTGCATGACCCATTTCCATTAGCAATTCACCAGATCCAGCTCTAGTAATTTCCCATAGACCCATTTTCGTTTGAAAGTGAAAGCTTATCAAAATCTTTATCTACAACTTCAGAATGTGGCGTGGTATGTGCTACATATTTATCAACTAAGTTGTGAAGAGCATTCTCAGCAGCTTCTTGTTGAGCATCCTTTTTCTCTTACTACCCTCTTCCATATTTCCCCTTTTATCTTGTCCAAAATCGTCAGGGGAAACCGTATTAGACTCAGATCTGCATTTGGCATACGCTATGGGACCTAACTGAGACCATTCCATGCCCACTGCTGATTCCTCTGGTGCATTCAAGTAAACAGCGCCTTTGTACATCCATTCCTCAGTCTCATCACTATAAAAATCATCAAAAGGCTCCTCACTCAATGCACAAACATTCTGATCCTCATCGGCAGGAACAACCAGTTCTTCATCATCCGTTCTTTTCCACAATTGTCTTAGTGGGCAAAGAAAACTCAGGAGCTGCATCAGTGCCCAATGCCTGTGCACTACTAAGCCACATACCGGCATTCACAAACCATTTGCAAGAAGGCTTCTGTTTGCGGTTTTTAAATATCCGGTTCTTGGTCACGTGCCAATCCATGACTAATATGCTCTTCTTGGCACTTGAATTGAAAGCCACATGTTATGCACTGTCTTGACATATCATCATATAAAGTACTTATTGCAGACTCTTGGCGCACCTTAAGGAGTTCAACATTAAACTCAATTCCAACAGAATCCTGAACCACGGGTTGTTTTGCCAATGAGATTAAACCTTGGGCCATGGGAGGACTAATCAGACCCGAAAATACACTTCCAGGTTGTTGGTTAGAGAGAATGGGACCTGTATTCTGAGGTATATTTATCATTGTGATGTGGTAGGAGGATGACCTGGCGGTAGAGATGGCCAGGCTCCCCCCTGAAAATGCAGAGGGCTGTTTGAGATATTATGGATTGGAATAGACGAATGGACACCAGGTACTGGATTCAGCAAAATGGTACTTGTAGCAGCAGCATGCCCTTGTGGGGTATATCCAGGGTTCAAGGGAGGTGCCACTGAATATGATGACACAGGAGCTGTGGTAGATGGAACAAAATTTCCATGAGTCTCCTGTGGCAAAAACTGTGGTTGTAAACGAGTGACTTGTGTCTGGTTTTGCCCATTTAAAGGAATTGATCAGGCCTGCCGATTAGTCATTTGAGGCAGCTTACTATTTAACTCAGATACAAACAAAGACTTATTTGGATTTTGATTCATAACAGCAGTAGTAGCATTCATTGAATTGAACTGATTCCTAATTTGTTTTGCTTGTGGGAAATTGGACAGTAAAGGAGAGAGGTGAATTTTGTGCACGTTTACTGGAGGCCACATTCCAGTTGATGCAGGTGCAGCAGCCGATTGAACCTCCACATTCATAGAGTTGAGACTTGAAGAATCCATTCTTAAGGCAACAGTAGGGAGTCTACGAAGTTGTGCATCAGCGTCTGGAATATTACTAATAAGAGGAGAAATTATCTCGACAGCTGAAGACGATATTCCATTTCCCAAAAGGTCCCTTAGAGAACATTCATTCTTATCAATATCACCATTGTGCATGGCCTTACTATACATTGCAGCACCTCCATTGGCCAGATTGCCGGAGCCAACACTCCCATTTCTGATGAGCGGACTGTAGGTTTCAGAACTGCCATTAACAAAGGCTTGACTGTAGGAGCTAGTGCCACTATTGGTCAAACCCTGATTATAGATGGTGTTCCTACTGGTCAAAGCCTAGCTGTAAGTGCTGGTACCGCCATTAGTCAAGGCCTGACTGTAGGAGACTCTGTCGCCACCATTTTTACCAAATTTATTAAGCTCAATGGCATTGAAATGCCTCTCTGATTCAATCAGTTGATTTGTCAGATCCTGGTTTATTTTTAATATATTCCGTCGCTTCAGTTCTAATTCAGAAGTCAACTTCTACCGATTCCAGAGGTCCCAATATTCTGCTATCAGTGGCTTGCTTTACAATGCCTTGCATGTATACTTTCCTTGCCAAAACTTGCACTATCCTATCAAACAGATGATGAATCTCCCCATGCTATTGATCAATTATGCTCCGCCATATTCAGTAGTTTTCAGAAATGGTGCCTATGCCTTACTCTAATTCCATAACTGAACTTTTCTAGAATATGGTGCAAGCATCCCTGAAACCACCTGACCCTTCTATACATTGCCGAAGTGTATCCAGTTCTTTAGCCATCTCTTTAACATTGCCAAATTGTTTGATAAATTTGGTTCAGAGTTCAGTTATCCTTGTAAGGGGAGAGTTCTGTAATTCTCCTTGGGAGGATAAGACTTATAATTAGGAGACTTGGCTGGAAAATTTTCCTGCATTGACAATTATGTACCTAGAGTCGAAGATATTGGTTTGACATTCCCTACCACCATTGAACCCCTCTGTCCTCTGCTTTGACTGACAGAACTCCTCTTGGACATGTTGATTCATGCGACAAGTTGCCTGATATGTAGGCCTGCCTTGTGATTGAGGGTGCCATTGACCACGCTGCATTGATTCTGATTGTTCTCCAATAAATAGGCAGTTAAAATCATTTTTAGACTCCATAATCAGCTGCTATGGATGTGACAACTGTTGAATATCTGCAACTGCCTTTGGCCAGCTTATAGAGGTGTTCTCTGATGCCTTGATTGCTGTCTGCTAGGTTCAATATTCCAATTCCCGTGAGTTGAACGAGCAGTACAACTGTATTTTTTGTTGTAATATCCTGCTGAAAATGTTCCTGTGCAAGAAGATGAGATAGTAATTTTGTGCCTAGCTGCTGGATTTCTTGAGATATGGACTCTGAAAATGAAATCTGTGATTCAATAACTTGGCTAGAAGTAAGCTTTAGTGTTGCAAGGCTTTGTGATTTCTCCAAAATATTTACAAGAACTTACAAAACACTATGTTGTCCCCGCATGCTGAAATCAGGACGAAGCAAAACCATAAAAGAGGGTTCCACAATTCTTGCAACAGCTAAGCCTTTAGAAATTGTACTGCTATATGTTAGGGTACGGAACAGTTCTGATATTGAAGAGCATAATGAACTGGGTGCAACAAGGAGTAGCTCAAGAAAATTATCAATAATACTAGCTTTGACCTTGTCTAGCTTGAGGAGAGTTCGATCCTTCCCCAACTTTGTGAGAACACAGATACAAGTCTCAATGAGTTGATGGTTTGATCCAGAAACCATGTTAACAATTAGATCCATAATGTCATAAGTTGCTGCAAGCTCCACCAATTATTCATCATCCAACAATCTCTTGAAAAGCACAAATACCAGATTCTACGGTTGTGCTGTTATCAGATTGCATCAACAATATAAGTGGTCCTATGCATTCAGAGGCCATCAGCAATGCTCGAATTTTTGGAATATTAAGCGAAACAAAGCAGAGTTGTCTTCACCCGATGTTTGAGGAGTTGTAACAGGAGCAATCTGTTGCTCTATCAAATCCTTAACCTTTCTATAACACTCTTGAAGTGTGTCTCCCAAGCATATAGCTTCAGGATTTTCATGTTTATAAGCAATTCTATAAAAGCCTTCAGCTTCTCGTCCTGTGCTGCCATGAACTTTATCTGATACAGAGGAATGAGTTTCTTCTTTCTCTCTATTATACTTTGATGAATAATATTATACTTTCTTTCATTGCAAGGTTGCAACCCTCAATGGTGAGACTCCATTGATTTTCATCTAGGTGAGACTCCTAGAAGGCCTTAGTGAGACTCTAAGGTTTTCCATCTTTTCTTCATTGTTTCTTCTTTCTCTCTATTTCTTATCTTATAATTTTCTCTACCATAAAGTTTATTCCTTGTTCCTCTCCTTACACCCTAAAAATAAAACCCTAACCCACCTACCCTTGAGTGTAGGCAACCATCCTAGGGTTGTCCTACATCAGTCTCCCAAGCATATAGCTTCAGGATTTTCATGTTTATAAGCAATTCTATAAAAGCCTTCAGCTTCTCATCCTCCGTTAGGATATTGAACAATATGTTCAATCCTTTCAGATCTCTGCTCAATGGTTGGAACAATATTAGCAAAATGCCAATTTTCAAGAAACTCAACATCTTTCCACAAGATCTTCTAAGGGATTATGAAGTTTGACTTATCTAGCATATCAGAGTAGAAGAGAGTAGTCTCACCCTTAGGACTGGTGCAAAGAGCTCTAAATCCAACATTTGTGGTCATGCTTTTATAGGCAAACTTGGTTATGATGGAAACAGGACTGTTTCCTGGTTTAAACTTAAAACCATGGGTCTTAACATGCAAGACAACTGAATCTAAGATGTCTGCATCTCTTAATCTAACTGTGAAGTTAAGGAAACACTTGAAGTAAACTGGGCCATCATTCAGTCTAGCTTGGACTGCACCTATAATAGAATCTTGATAATTGAGATGTCTATTATCTCTTAAACACGTGACAATAGAGGTGTTTAAACCTAATCTTGTCAAAGGCTTAGCTGCTACTTGAATCATACCAAAGTGTATGAAGTTATAGTCATCTTTCTTATGCTTCTCAATAGACTTACTATCTAACAGCCTTATGACTTGAACGTCTTGTTCTAAACTTACTGACATTTCAGAGGTTTTGATGGTATAGTCTGTGAAAAACTTAAAGGTTTCTTTTTTATAAATTTATTGATTAGACACCTTGGGTAGCTTCCAATCATCTAAATCATTTTGGATCTTAGGATAATTGATCTCTTCACTGTTTACAACAATATCTTAAGAATCAATGGATCTACTAGACATGGTTCTGAAAATCGAACTCATTTTAGGCTTTTATATATATATATATATATATATATATTATTTGAAATGAGTAATTGTTATTTTTGCTTTTAAGCATGGATCAAATATATTTTTGCACAGAAAATGTGTTATAACATTTATTTTGTTCAAAACAAAACATATGGAGATATTCTACTTTTGTAAGTTAGAATAAATAAAATAAAGAATTTGAATCTAGTTTGTTTGGTCTTTGTCAATAGGATATAATAATTGACTTTTTGGTTCTTACCAATGGGATGTAATCATTGACCTTTACATTTTCCTTGTGGGGAATGTAATTGATTTAGACCTTAACCTCTAAGGGTTTGGTTAAAGATTACTAGTACTAGTAGTGTTTGGTTTCGTCCACCTTAAAAAGAACATTTGAGGCTAACCACCCATTTGTAAAGTCTCACTTAACTAGCCACTATTTATTATTTGATAATCAGAGTAAAAACAATTAAAATGTATTTGATTTGAAATGGATATGAAATTATTTTTATATATATGAGAATGTTTGGTTGAATTGTTTAAATGTATTAGCATGTTTAACTCAAAAGTTTTATAAAAAGAATAATGTTATATCTCCTATTTGTAAGTATAATTGAAAATATTTTATTCATGAAACTATATTAATGTTTCTTACTGGACTTTGAGTTTATCCCCTTGTTGATAATTTTTTTCAGGTACCTTCGTTCTAGCCCCAACAACAAACTCCTTGATCATATAGTCATCCAAAGTGACACCACACCCATCCATCCCAAAAAGTAGCGGCATTCCAGGGACGCCAAGGCTAGTCCGAAGCTGTGCAGTGAGAAAGGACATTGTGAGGGACTGGAATTTCGAGGAGGTAGTGATGGAGTATTAGTATTTTACTAGTAGCAAGTATGAAATATAGCTAGCTGCTTTGTTTTGGGTGCAACTAGATCCCCAGCTTCTTCTCTATACAAGAGGAGTTTGAGCCTCTGTCTCTGGAATCCATTGTGAAACTTTGTTCATATTTTGGCTAATCGCATTCCATTCTATAATTGTTGCTGCTACTTTCAGTGCCCCTCTCACTCCACTTTGTTTCCATTTTCTATTATTCTTGCCTTCCACCATTTTCATGTTGATTTGCTGCCTCCACTTCCCACGGCTCTTACCAATTATTCATTTTTTTTTCTTTTCTTTTTTTGAATTAATTACATCAATCTTAAATATACTTACAACCCTGCATTATGTTTGTTCCAATAAAGTACTAAAAGAAATATCCTTTACTTCGACGGCATCTAGAGTTCTTCAAACAATGTGATATCTTACACTAAGTAAATCCTTAACTCTTTCCCCTCTTACTAAAAGACTACATATCGTTCTTGTGAATTATGGCCAATATCCGATATATAAGCAGTGATTTCAAATCCAAAGGTTAATCGTACTTTGATAACTTTACTCAAAGTTTGGTTTTTTAGGGGTGATAGTAGAAAAGTTGATAGATAAGTCACCTTTACTGCCACTCTTTAAAACTGTAAATGAGATTTCCACCTCATACAGCAACCTTTTTCCTCGTTCGAGAATCTCCTCCCCTCTTCCACTCCATCTCAAAGAGTAACTAAGACCAATTCAATCACATTTTCATGTTCCAATTGAACACTTTCCATTTTTTATTATTCTCAAATCAAAAGAAAAGATTTTTTTTTACCATATAAAAAACATGATAGAAATTTAAATATAATTAAATTTAATTAAAAATTTGTTTGTTTTTTAATTATTTATCTTTATATAGAAGGGTTAAAATAAATGAAATAATATATAAAAATAATTTAATAATTTAAATTTTTTATTTATTTTCTTTTTCTCAATTTTTTTGAATCAAACATAACCTTAATTTTTTTTTTTTTTTTAAATTATAACCATGTTACATATATAAATTAAAAGAAATTATAAATTATATATATAAGAGGCAAAATCCTAAATGGCAATGTATTCAAACAAATAGAAATGTTTATAAAAACCTAAAAATATTTATCATTTAACAATGACTCGACAAAATAAAACCTGATTAATACAATAAAACTAAATCAGAAAGAAAGAACAAAATTAAATGAGTCCATCGAGTAAGTCTTTCTTTCAATTAATTTTGAACCACTCCAGAATACATGGGAACAATGACTCGACCACTGAATCGGATCTAATCAACAGCAAGCCTAACACAGTCTTCGTCTTCATCTTCATCACCATCACCGTAATCATCTTCATCTCCACCCTCCATCTCTCTCAACTCAGCAACATCCTCTCTATCAATTGTCCATACATCCACCTCCACCACCATCCAAAACCCATGGCCCCCACTCCTCTCTACCACCTCCTCCATAAACGAGGTTGTTCTGGGTATCAGGTATTTGAAGACGGTGCTCCCAAGTTCCAAGCTGGCCAGAACGTCTGATACATAGAGTTGGCGCAGTAGGGGCAGATGAAGCACTTGCACCGGCACTCCAAACACTCTGACGACTTTGGGACTCACAACATCCTCTGCCAGCATCTCCTCCCCTTCCCTCGTGTCTGTGCCTACTACCCGCTGATATCGGTGTTTGATGTGGATTTCCATGATCGCAATGGCTTCAGATATGGAATGGAGACCGTAAAAGGACAAATCGCACAAAAGGGTGTTGGACTTCATTGTGGGTGAGAGTAGCCGAACTACAATTTTGTATGAGAGGGTTTTGCTATATCCAAATATTTATAGATAGACACGAATGAGAATTAGTAACCGATTGAGCTTTGAAGTTTCCTTATTGGTGAGACATGTTGAAGATTCTCCTGGTTTGGTTTCTAAAACCGGTGGAAAGTAAAGCTTGAAAGGAGAGGAGAAGATATAGGATCGTTACACGTAGGTTACCGTTGGACAATAAAAGGAAATTTTATTCTCTATTTCTAAACTATCGGATTTCCTTTGGATACGTGATTATTTGGTTTCTTTTAGAGAATACTTTTTTCCAAAAACGGAAAGCTTTGGATTGGTTGATAAGAAATATAATTACTTTCTATTATTAGTTTGCGATTTTAGCCACGTCATCGACACTTGGAGTGGTTTTTGAAATTTTGAATTGGGCTTCCATGGACCGGCCCAAGGGGCATCCTTCACGCATTCACAGTATCTTTTATGCCCAGCCCGCTAGACACATTGGATACTTTCCAGCACTTTGTATATATATCTTGTTGCCGGCCGATGTGGGATGGCCTCGCCGCACCATTAAGCCAACCTTGCTGTTGTTGTCATATCGTGCATGTTTCATATATGTATTTATATTACAAACTAACATTATATCTAAGATTCATCAATGTAAATCCTACACTTATGTAATTATATTATAAATATCTCATAATACATATAAATTAATTAGAATAAAATTATTATAAATATAGTGTATTTTACATAATATTTAAATACAAAAATAAATATAAATTTATAAATAAAATTATCAATGTTGATACATATATCATTGTTTATTTTTTTTATATCATTGAATACATCCTCTAAATGTATATTTAAATTATGAATATTATAGTTGATTATCATAAATTATATCTTATATATATATATATATATATATATATATATATATATATATATATATATATATATAATAAAACAATCTCAAAATATCTATTATTACTTCTTATATAATTTCTTAAATTATATATATATATATAGTAAAAACAATTAACTTATTCTTAAATCCATATTTTCATTTTACTTTTTTACCATCATTTGCCTTAGTTACTTTCAAGATCTCTTTTGCTACTCCACAACCTCTATTATTATTCAACCTCCTTTATCTTAGTTATAATTTATGAAAATAAATATGTCAATTTGATAATTTAAAATATATTTGAAATTAATTTTATCAAACAACCTTAATACTTAAATAAGAATTAAGTAATAAGTTTTAAGTTAACAAGTTAAGTATAATTTAATTTAAAGTCAACTTAACTTAAAGTAATAAATATTAAGTTTTACCAAACACCTCTTTAGTCTTCTACTTTTCTTTTGCATGAATATTGAAGTTGAGGTGTCCATTTATGAGGATGGTCCTGTATCAATATTTGATAATATTTTAGTGAAATCTTTAGAAAGTTAATTATTTATTTATTAACAAGAAATAAGATAGATGATTTAGGTAACTTACTTAGAGAGTGTTTGTGTAGACCCCCATTTTAAGGCCTCACTTTCATGTATTTTTTGCAGCTCTTTTTTGCCAGGTGGAGGGCTCTTAAAGAGCCACGTGTCGTCTCGTGCTTGGTGGACAGAGAACCAGGTAATGGAATCAAGGAGCAAATGAGACTTGGACACGTGTCAAGGGGAATCAGAAAAAAAATCATTTTTCTGTTATGAGGAGCGTATGAGAGTGAGGAGAGGGGGCAGCTGCAAGGAGGTGTCGTCTGGCCGTTGAGGGATGCTTTCAGCTAGCAGCTGCAGGGTAGTGGAGGCGGTGGCTGTTGCTGCAGAGAGGATTGTAGGGGCAAATCAGGTAGTGGAGATCGGCCTAGAAGAGAAAGGTGGCAGAGATCTTCAGGGGAAGGGAGCCTTTTGTTTGAGGGTTTTTAGGGGAGGAAGTATTCTGGAGAGCTTTCGGAGGAGGAGGGAAAAGAGCTTAAGAGGAAGCAGCAGACCTACTGGTGAGAGATTTTTTTTCTGAGAGGGAAGCGAGAAGAACTGGAGAGCATTCTCTCTGGAGAGACACGAAAGCTAAGAGAAGGACTTCTTCTGATAGCTTGGAGAGCTAGAACTTTGAAAGGGCGTTTCTAGTTGATTTTGTGGTAACCTCTTAGACTGCTCACACTCGCTCATCTTTGTTCTCATTTTTTGTTATTTTTCATTCTCTCTAGTTATCTCGTTTTTTTTTTTTAGTATTGGTTGATTATTTGGGTATGGATGTGATGTTGGGTTATTTTCTTTTTTGTATATATTTATTTGAGTATGGATCACTCCCATTTTGGTAGTCGTTTTAAACTCTTCTGCTGCACCACTAGTCGGAACCCCCGGATCTCAAAAGGAAGGGGGATCCCACCTAATGCTTGGCTCACTCTGTTTATTCTGTTTTGGGTATACTATGTCTTGTTTTGTTCCCACCTCCAATCCCGATATCCTAATCCATATCCTTGTTTATGGCTCATATTTCTGGATCTCCTTTGAACTGTTGGTTGCGTTCTGATCTGTGCTTGAGAAGAGAGGATGGCGCTTTGGCTATTTGCCACAAACTCGTGATTCCCGACGGATGGGATGCATATAGATGCTACTTTGGGTTATGGTTTTGGCTGGCTGATGGGTGGGAATTATAGCTGCAGAAGTAGTGTTCAATTGATCCGGCTTATCTTTCATGGAGTCCCCAGGCGAATCAATTTTCCTTGGCAAATGGGGTTGTAAGGAAAACGGCAGATGTTCCCTTCGAGATCGGGCTTTAAATGGTAACAGGATGCCTATTTTGGAATAGACCACGTCCTTTAGTGGCTGCTATGCATCTGGGTTTGCCTCTTGTTTTGTAGTCATGGCCAACAAGAGAGTGTAGTGTTGCCATGCAAATTCCCTGGGATTGAGCTTTTTATTTTCTGGAAGGTGTGGTGTTTGCCGATATGGATGACGTAGCTGCTCACACTACATGGTATTTTAGGTTCTGGGCTCTGGACCCCACTCAACTTGATGGAGAAACTGAAGCTTCTCTTGTTAATGGGTAACCTTCAAATGAGAACTCTACTGTAGAAGTGAATGATGAGACCAAGGTCTCCTTGAGCACGACCATTCCTGGGATTTATTGGAAATAGCTATGCTTGCATGTGGCTGTGCAGTTCACAAGCATGGTTTTCATCTGCTGTTTCTGTTCTCGGCAATGCTCTTCAACTACCAGGGACTACAATGATAATCGTTCTCATGACCCATCCTAGTGCTTTGAAAATTATGGGAGATATTCCAAATGTTGATGTTGGGTCATTTAAGTCTGGTGAGGTATTTCGAGATGAACCAAGCCCAAGAAGCTGTAAATAGTAGCCACCCATATTACCCAACATGCCCATGGCTGTCAATCACACCTATTTCATACCCATTTCTTGTTTTTCATGCAACCATACCCACTGCTATCCACCCGCGTACACATCCACATTTCACAATGCCCCTACATGCTACCACCTTTTCTATCTCTAACATTTTCATATCCATCAAACCCACTGCTCATATTTCATGTACCATCACACCCATCACCCCAATGTAAACACCTCACCATTCACCGTTCTCCTTCCAATATCCAGCTTACCCGCTCTTTTCCTCACCACTCTTCTCTTTCTAAATTTAACCATACCCGTAAACCCGTTTCTCTCTCTATATCATCTTTCCATACTCGCCACATGCCAATATTCCCATTTATCTTTTCAATCTCTCTTCCATTCATATTCATTTTCTTAATCCCGTGCACACAATCTCATAATACCCGAGGTGGTTTCCCACTTTGTGGTTTGGTCTAAAGCATGCCGAGGCGCGGAGATGAATGTTTTCACGTGATGAATAGCGACAATACTCCAGGGAAAGACACAAGCTTTGTTAACAGGGCGTCAATCAGTTGAGGCCCCATATGCACTGATTTCATTGGCGGACACGAACGTCCGGTCAAGACAATGAGAAGCTACTGATGGCAGGGATTTAATGAAGCAGCCATGTGGTCTCACAAAGAAAGACTAAGACCCTTCGCGTACGCATTCGGTATTAAAGAACGTTGCTGACCTGGTACGTTTGCCCCCCTCGAGACCGGTCCTAATAGCAATCCAAAAAATGCCAAGGTCTAACCTAGATGCAGAATGACGGACGCAGATTATGAAGGAGGATACCAAGAACCTGAACAACCCTGGTTCAAGCTGAATATTCCTAAAGTGGCAGCAGATAAACTGAGTGGAAGAAATCCAGATTCTGAACGTTTACGTTGGAGAGTTGTGGTATATTCCGAGATGGACAACCCAGGAAAAGAAAACAAGGGTCATAAGGTGCAGTTACCCATTTCACAACAGTGTACGTGTCTTACCACCATGAAACACGTCACTTGATGTCTTCAACGAAGAACAAGGTCAACGTTCCAATTTTGGATACAGTCAACATGGACGCAGACCACAGTAGCCAGCCGCGTGCCTAATAAAGCGACTCAGAAATCTATTTGTCATCTACTCCAGACTCCTTGCTGCACGACGTGCATGGCCACCTTGGAGCCACAATGCTTTTCCCCATTTCACCATCTCTAATTTTGAAAAATATTTTTATTCATTCTTCAAATAATTTTCTAGACTTTAGTTTGTTTTAAAATAACTTCAAACTCGTCCATTTTTCATCCTTAGTTTTTTTTCCTTTGATTCCAAAAATCCATTTTTCCAATAAATTTTGCTGTCACTTTTCTTCCTGGCAAGCTATTTTCACATCTCTTTTGTTTTAAAACGTTTTGAAATAAGCAAGGATTTAATTCCGTGATTCCGAATAATGGAATTTATGGGATTAATTCATGTAAAAATAAACGGTCTTTGGTGGGGGCCCCACATCAAATAAATTTTCATCAAAATAAAAGTGAATTTGAACGAAGTGCCATGCGATCCTTTGATGATTTTGTATTCGATTTAGTGACATGTAAGTTATAGTTATGCTCTTTATTGTGCACTAACCCTCTCTCTTGATAGCGCATAGTGGCTCGCTGCTCAGGTACCCACTCATTTCCACTTTGGTTATCCTCTATTGCATATTCTGATACTCATATGTGAATGACTGATTCGAGTATTCATCGATTTTCTCATTGATTGCCATGTTAGCTTCATTTTATTAGTAGAGACCCGACTTTAGGGACTTAGAGGGGTGCTACGGTCTTTACCGTACCTTCCCGATAAGTAACCTGACCCCCGAGCCCGATCCGGTTTTTCATAGACCGCCTTTTCCAAAATAAAGAGTCACACTTAGGGTTTTTCTTTCTTATTTTGTTTACCCTTTAAAAAATAAAATAAAAATAAGTGGCGACTCCAAGTCATTTTCAAATAATCAATAAAAATCAATTTTTCAAATAAAAATCGAGCTCACCATTGACTGGGAAACGCATTGAGCACGAAATGCGGGGCACCACAAAATGGCAACTCCGCTGGGGACTTTTAGATTATCAAACTTGAACTTAAGATGAAGCAAACATGGCATTTGATGAGTCGATCAGTGAGTGCCTGTCTTTTGATTGCACATTGGGAGTTTTTGATGCATGCTTGGATATTGTGTTGTGACATTGTTATGATTGATTATTTTGATTGGGGCTTCGGATGTCGTTTTTCTATACTTCATTGCTAGTTTTAGTTTGGTACATCGACATGCTGATTATCATAGATTGGTCATCTTGTTTTGCGTGGTATAGCGATTCTGTTTCTTCTTGATTATTATGCTCACTTCACATGCATAGACTCACTATTGTACATCGTTTGACTTGCTATGTTGTTTTCTCTGGCTTGCGTATTATCTTGATCGTCTTTTGAGCATGATGTTCTTATCGCTATTCATCCTGATAGTTGTAGCTTTTTGTTTGGACATGAGTGATATATCTTGTACTCTGCTTGACTGTATGATGCATGATTGCCCTCCCTCTGTATGATTGCATGCCGCCTATCTATGTGGGTCGTACTTCTATCCCCCAATCTCCAACTCTCTTGGTTTTCAGTCATTCCTTTCATCTCGGTTCTCACTATTGCAAGTGTGAGACCTTCTGTGTGCTTGCTCTCTAACCGAGCCTGAGATTAGGAGTAGGGTCTAGTGATGGGCTATATCGATGTACGGGAGCATTCTGGAGGAGAGCGACACTTTGATGTCAATTGGAGTCCGATCATTGAAGACCAGTATAGCCCGAAACTAGGTTTCATGGATATTTGTGCGACCAGTGTGTTTCCTCTTCTGCTCTAGATTCATAAGGTTTTCGGATGCACCCACACCATTCACTATGCACTCTAGTTGACTATTGAGCGTTGAGAGTTTGAGAAGTTTCACCGTAGGAAACCCCCTGGGATGTCGAGGTAGTGCATGTGTGGAAGTGATTGCCACCTTGCATGGAAGCGCCCCGTCTCTTCTGAGGCATGCAAAGGGTTGCATACCACCGGAGGGTATGATCGCTTCTGCTAGGGATATTTTAAAGTCCACCTTTATCCATTTAGAGCCACCTTGACCTTGTAGGTTAAGCTATAGATCCTTCGATTAGGATTCCCTCCTTACACGTGGGTGCATCTGAGGGCTTTCCGTGCCTCTGTAGCGGCAGTTTTGGATCCGATTTTCCCTCTGTTTAGTCTCCAGTTGAGAGTGCACTGAGATCAAGACGAGTTTGAGTACGGTCGGACCGCTCATCTTCACTTAGATGCTTTGCTTGTTCCTGTTCAGATTATCTTTTCTTCTATACATTCCCCGGGCCATATTCTTATTCCATTCTTCGTGCTTTGTAGGATCGGACCTTTGTTCCTCGTCTTGATATACCTTTGTGGATCAGAGCAGAGGAGGAGTACTTTAAGGATCAGGATTTTTACTCTCAGTCTGGGTATAGTTTCGTGGATCAAAGTAGAGCGCATATTAGTTCGAGTTTCAGATACACCAGATATGGATCAGCAGGTCATCACAGTCGATCAGTTCACGGCCGCCATGGCTTCTATCCAGGAGGCTTTGGCTAGCCTCAGGCAGGAGATCTGTGGTCAGCAGGGTAGACCACCTACAGTTCAGGATGAGACGCCGTATGACTCACATCCACCTCCACCACCCCTACCTATTCCTTCAGTGCATCAGGCATCACCATATGTATTACACGGGCATTCTGAGATCGCTCCACCCGTAGTCGCCCAGGCCGCTGTCGCTGATGACACACATGCGCGCATGGACCGCATTAAGCAGCGCGTGAGGTAGCTGAAAGTGTCTGATGGAGCTGCTGTTTGGGATGATTTGGAGGGTATGTCGGTAGCCAACTTGCCAGCTAAGTTCAGGATGCCAGATATTGAGAGGTACACTGGTATCAGTTGTCCATGCATCCATCTCCGACTGTATAGCACCGTGATGAGGGCTCATGGACTGGACAAGCCTCAGATGATCACTCTTTTCCCCCTATCTCTGAGTAGGGTGGCTCAGCGCTGGTTTGCGTCTCTGGAGTCCTCGAGACGTCGTACATGGGATGACTTGGCCCAGGAGTTCCTACGACAGTTTTCGTTTAACACTGTCGTAGACGTATCGAGGAGAGAGCTCGAGGCTCTGAGGCAGAGGACAGAGGAGTCCGTTTCTTCTTTCATTTCCCGCTGGCACGGGAAGATAGCTGAGATAGTGGATAGACCATCAAAGAGAGACCATATTCAGATGGTTTTGAGGAGCCTACAGTCGAGGATCGCCAGACATGTGGTCGGGGTCCCGTTCACAGATTTTGGGTCTCTGGTTATGGCTTTGTATGATGTCGAGAATGGCATCTCGAGAGGTTTATGGACAGATTCTTACCCTAGTGATATTAAGGGGAAGAAGCCCTTTGTAGGACCGAGGTCGACAGATGTTAGTGCTATCAGTTCATCCAGTCAGAGGCTTCCTATGCGTCATCAGCCGGTCTCACAGCTCCCCGAGCCTCATTCTTCTTATGCATCTCAGCAGTTCAGGCCACGGGTACCTTGCCCGGCTTTTGATCAGACATATCAGGCTCAGCCATTGACTCTACCTTACTATGCCACTCAGGGCATTAAGAGGCCTCCTGTTTCATATACGACCACTGGACAGCCATGCTACGCTGCACAGTTCACTCCGAGGCCCGCACCTTCATACCCTAGGCCTCGAGCTCAGCAGACCTCTGCACCTTTTGCTTTGAGGACGTAGAGACAGTTTTCACAGATAGGCATGCCATTGAGCCAGGCTCTTCGGAAGCTCATAGAGGCCGGTTTGTTGACTGCACTCACTCCGAGACTGCCCCCTCAGCCTCTACCTCCTTAGTTCAGGATGGATTGTGCCTATCATCAGGGGCTAGGACATGAGACAGATCGATGCACCGCACTGAGGCACGCCATCCAGGACTTGATTGATCAGGGTTTGGTTCACTTGGGTCAGCCGAGTGTAACCCAAAACCCACTACCAACCCATACCACGCATGCAGTTCCTCCACCAGACGGGGGTATTCATTTCCTGGATTTTGCTGATTCTGATGACCATGTCTGCATGATGAGTTGGGATGACATAGATCCAAAGCCCATAGAGTTGGGGGATATTTACGAGATGAGCGGCAGGTCTTTGGGGCCTCAGGTGCCCACTCCCTTCGGATTATTTCCTGGGACAGCCTCAGTACATGTGTCCATTGTCGAGCCTTTGACTTCCACGCACTATAGCGTTCAGACGCCTTTCGTCTTAGTCCCAGATGTTGAGGAGGTTCAGGCTCCACACAATGATGATCCTCAAACTCTGGACATTCAGTATATCCTCCGAGGAGGGAGAGTATTAAGACAGCCACCTCCAGTCGCTGTCGCTAGACCCTTAGGGGGTACGTCATCCCAGAAGGAGGTCAGAGTAGAGGATGACGAGATTTTGAGGCAGTTACAGAGCACACAGGCTCGTATTTCTATCTGGAGCCTCTTAACGTCCTCCAGTACTCATCGGGATGCACTGACTCGAGCTCTGAGCCAGATCAGAGTTGATACCACGACCACTCTCGAGGGACTCATTCATATGATGACGGCTGGCAGAGCCACTTGTATCATCTTTAATAGATGACAACTTGCCACCAGAGGGTTCAGACCACACGCGTCCTCTCTATATATCTGTTAACTGTTCAGGTCGCCGAGTTCCATCTGTCCTTTTGGACAATGGCTCGGCCTTGAATGTATGTCATCTGGCCACCACCATCGCTCTTGGATACGCACCATCCGATTTCGGCCCATCCACTCAGACCGTCCGAGCTTATGACAACACCCGTAGAGAGGTCATGGGTACACTAGAGATTGAGCTCCTGATAGGTCCAACCACATTTATCACTGTCTTTCAGGTTTTAAGGATTCCTGCATCATTTAACCTGCTTTTGGGCCGACCGTGGATTCACCGAGCTGGAGCCATTCCTTCTTCACTTCATCAGAAAGTGAAGTTCATCCATGAGGGCCAGGTAGTCGTCGTACAATCGGCAGGGGACATGTTCATTTCCGCTAAGCCCGTGCTCCAGATCAGCCATAGCAACGACGACTTACTACTGACCGAGTTCACTTTTGATGAGGTATAGACTCTTGAGCTAGAGGACTTTTGTCGAGACTTCGTCACTATGTCGTTTGACCAGCATGGCAGCACTGTAGTGCTTGATATGATGAGAGGCATGTCCTATCTTCCGAGCATGGGATTGGGTCGACGTCAGCATGGACCGAGTGAGTTCATCACCATCCCTGATCATGACGTACCATTCGGACTCGGATTCATCCCCACTGAGGCCGATTATCTCTATATGGCGCGCTTGCGCAAGGAGAGAGTGAGGGCTCGGCTGACTCATACGCCTTTCTATTATCCTGTGCGACCGTACACCAGGAGCCTAACAGATTACTTTGTGAGGGCGTTGGAGCCGCATGCACTGTCTGATGGGATCATCGGAGGACTTAGCACCACTCAGGAGGTCGAGCTTCAATGTCTCGTCCAGCAGTTACGATTGAGAGACGGAGCCCCTCGCCCTTCGACTTCTGTGTTGATTGCTCCTTCCTCTCCAGATCGCACTAGCCTTATGACGCTTTGCTTCCCGAACGAGACCGATAAGCATGGGACTTTTGCTGGGGTCGAGGACATAGTGGACGGAGCCGTCCCATACGACGAGTACATCGACGAGATGCTCGCCCTGAGCCTGAGCCAGATTGAGGAGACTATTCAACCTGGGCTTGCTTCATCATTTGATCTCTTCGGGGTATTCGCCATCGAGCTTGCCGAGGAGAGCCTGACTGCCCCTGCTCTGGAGTCTGCTGAGGACCTTGTAGCTTTTGATGATTTGATTGATAGCCATGTTGGCATTGTTGAGGGAGTGTCCGGCTTTGTGGACTCGCCTCTTTCATTTGACGTTCTGTCGGGGTTCGTCTCCCGTTTTAACTATGTTTCTGACTCTTCATATATGGATTTGAGCATTTTTTAGTATTTGTCTGTCTCTTCTGGTATTGGTTTATCTGCACCATCTTCACCCACATCACAGATTTTTTATATTGATGATGAGATTGCACAGCACGACTCAGATGATGACTCATCTTCTGTTTCCGATTCGGATCCCGTTGATCAGAGGGTTTCACCTGTTGTAGGGGACACAGAGATTGTCGATTTTCGGCACAGCAGATCAGCCTAGAGAATTGAGGATCGGGTCAGATCTATCTGTGGATGAGAGGGACAGCCTCATCCAGTTGCTCAGAGCCTACTTGGACGTTTTCGCATGGTCCTATGAGGACATGCCAGGCCTTGATCCATCTATCGTCCAGCATCGTTTGCCACTTCTGCCCCATGCCAGACCGGTTAAGCAGAAGTTGAGACGATTGCACCCTCGTTGGAGCTTGCAGGTGAAAGAGGAGATCCAAAAGCAGCTCAGGGTAGGATTTTTGTCAGTGGTCGAGTACCCGGAGTGGCTGGCCAATTTCGTCCTTGTTCCCAAAAAGGACGGCAAGGTGAGAGTCTGTGTTGATTTCTGAGATCTCAACAAGGCCAGTCCTAAGGATGATTTTCCTCTTCCACACATCGACATGCTAGTCAACAGTACGGCAGGTCATTCGATGTTGTCCTTTATGGACGGATTTTCCGGGTACAGTCAGATCTTAATGGCTCTAGAGGATATGGAGAAGACATCCTTCATTACCGAGTGGGGTACTTATTGCTACCGAGTCATGCCATTCGGATTGAAGAATGCAGGAGCCACTTATCAAAGAGCAGCGACCACGCTTTTCCATGACATGATGCATCGGGATGTCGAGGTTTATGTAGACGACATGATAGTGAAATCCCGAGGTAGACCGGATCACTTAGCAGCTCTGGAGAGGTTCTTTGAGAGGATCCGACAATTCAGATTGAGATTGAATCCCAAGAAGTGCACTTTCGGAGTGACTTCTGGGAAACTCTTGGGGTACATGGTCAGTGAGAGAGGCATAGAGGTAGATCCGGATAAGATCAGAGCCATCCTAGACATGCCTGCACTAAGGATAGAGAGAGAGGTCAGAGGCTTCCTAGGCAGACTTCAGTACATCAGCAGATTCATTGCCAGATTGACAAACATTTGTGAGCCCATTTTCCAACTCTTGAGGAAGAGTCAACCTACTATTTGGGATGATCAGTGTCAGCGTGCATTTGAGAGGATCAGAGAGTACTTGTTGTCGCCTCCAGTCTTGGTGCCTCCTACACCAGGCCGTCCTCTGCTCCTATACCTATCCGTCTCAGACGTGGCTTTGGGATGCGTGTTGGCTCAGCTCGATGATTCAGGCAAGGATCGGGCCATATATTATCTGAGTAAGAGGATGTTAGACTACGAGATGAGATATGTCATGATTGAGCGTTACTGTTTGGCATTGGTTTGGGCCACTCGCCGACTGAGACATTACATGACTGAGTATTCAGTGCATTTGATATCCCGTCTAGATCCTCTGAGATATTTATTTGACAGACCCGCCCTAGTCGATCGCTCATGAGATGGTTGGTACTACTGACTGAGTTTGACATCCATTATGTCACTCAGAAGTCCATTAGAGGGAGCATTGTAGCGGATCATCTAGCTTCTTTACCAGTTTCTGATGGCAGAGCCATTGATGATGACTTCCCAGATGAGGATGTCGCTGCTGTGACTAGTCTATCGGGTTGGCGCATGTACTTTGATGGTGCAGCCAACCATTCTGGATACGGGATAGGCATCTTGTTGATATCCCCTCATGGTGATCACATTCCCAGATCTGTTCGTTTGGCATTCTCGGATCGTCATCCGGCCACGAACAACATTGTTGAGTATGAGGCTTGCATCTTGGGATTAGAGACAGCTCTAGAGCTCGGCATTAGACAGATGGAGGTGTTTGGTGACTCCAATCTGGTATTGAGACAGATTCAGGGCGAGTGGAAGACTAGAGATGTGAAGCTTAGGCCTTACCACGCGTATTTGGAGCTACTGGTCGGGAGATTCGACGATTTGAGATATACCCATCTGCCTAGAGCGCAGAACCAGTTCGCTGATGCCTTAGCTACTCTAGCTTCCATGATTGCCATACCTACTGATGCCACTGTTCGCCCATTGTTGATCGAGTCGAGATCTGCTCCTGCGTACTGTTGTTTGATTGATGATATGGAGATAGACAATGGTTTGCCTTGGTACCATGACATATATCACTTTTTGAGACTCGGCATATATCCTGAGGCCGCCACGGCCAAGGATAGGAGAGCATTGAGACAGTTGGCCACCCGATTCGTGATTTGTGGCGAGACGCTATATAGACGATCACCTGATGGGATCCTGCTATTATGTTTGGATCGGGCTTCTGCCGATAGAGTGATGCGAGAGGTTCATGCCGGAGTTTGTGGGCCACATGTGGGAGGGCATATGTTGGCTCGTAAGATCATGAGGACCGGCTATTTCTGGTTGACTATGGAGACGGATTATTGTCAGTTCGTCCAGAGATGTCCCGAGTGTCAGATACATGGAGATCTCATTCACGTGCCGCCCTCCAAGTTGCATGCACTTACTTCGCCATGGCCATTTTCCGTATGGGGTATTGACATCATCGGGAAGATTTCACCGAAATCTTCCAGTGGTCATGAGTTCATCCTGGTCGCCATCGATTACTTCACCAAGTGGGTGGAGGCTGCTTCGTACGCAAGACTGACATCAGCTGGAATCGCTAGTTTCATTAGATCACACATCATCTGTCGCTATGGAGTCCCTCATGAGTTGATTTCAGATAGAGGAGTACATTTCAGAGCAGAGGTTGACACCTTGGTACAAAGATACGGCATTCGGCATCATAGATCGTTTGCGTACAGGCCGCAGACGAATGGGGCAGTAGAGGCCGCGAATAAGAATATCAAGAGGATATTGCGGAAGATGATTGAGACTTCTCGGGATTGGTCAGAGAAGCTCCCTTTCGCATTGTGGGCATATCGAACTTCTTTTCGCACCTCTATAGGAGCCACACCATACTCTTTGGTATATGGCATGGAGGCAGTGCTACCCGTTGAGATTGAGATGGGATCATTGAGAGTAGCACTAGAGCAGCAGATTCCCGAGACGGATTGGGATCGGGCTCGATTTGATCAGCTCAATCTCCTAGATGAGAGAAGATTGAGGGCAGCGGACCATGTTCGTGCATATCAGAGGAAGATGGCCCGCGCTTTCAAAAAGCGGGTCAAGCCCAGACCATTACATATAGGTGACTTGGTCTTGAGAGTCATCAGAGGATTGATCAGAGATCCGAGAGGGAAGTTCAGACCCAGTTGGAGCGGACCTTATTTCATCAGGGAGTTGACTCCAGAGGGCGCTACATGGCTGATGGATTTAGATGGAAACCAGTTCTCAGAGCCGACCAATGTGGATCAGCTAAAGAGATACTATGTTTGAGTCCATGGTCGCAGGATGGGTGGCCATCATTTCGGTTAGCTATATTCCTTTATCCCCTTTCTGATATATATAGACTATTGCTAGCCCATTGAGCCTCGCACGCGCATTATAGTCTTTCTTTCTTGTTGCCTTGCTCACACTTTCTCACCGGGTTAGGGGCCCTTTAGTGTATGCATGCATCATTGTTTAGGAGTTTCATGAGCCTTGGACCTAGGGGCGCATTCTCCTCATTATATTCTCTATATGGTTGCACCACTACATTTTCATCTCACCTCATTGGTTGTGTTATTCGTCTCATCTTGATTATCCTATCTACTGCTCATTTGCATCATTTTCTTCCACCCCGAGTGGTGATCCTCCTCAGTTCACTACATGGAGGGTAGTTATGTCATTTCCACTATCTATCCTATGGACGTTGGTCCAGGGATCCTTAGCTTGAGAAGGTCACATCATCAAAGAGAGTTCATGTTACATTGACATTTGAGAGTATGTTATCCTTTTTTGATGTCATCTTTGGGATTTCTGGGTTTGGATTCAGGGCAGGTATACTTATGTAAAAAAAAAAAAAAAAAGACACTTATGTGTATTTATTTTCTATCATTGTGTATGTTGATGTTCGAGGGTCATCTGATTGATTATGTTTGTTGATGAGAGTTCGTATGTGAGCTTTCCGAGACCCTTCATTCTTTGTATTCATTTTTGCCATATGTTTTGAGAGTGAGATGAGTGACTTTCTCTTAGGAGCTCTGGGTCATCGTCCATTCCATCATTGCATTCGTTATTGACATGACCCCCCTGCATATTTGATTTGAGCGTATCATCACTCACTCTCGTGTTCAGTGCTTCATCATCATCCTCATTTTCACTTCTAATTATCATCTTCATTCCACATTTTAGTTTTTTCTTACAGTGACCCATTTTTGGGTTTGATAGTCTCTTCACCTCACCATTATACATCTCATTATCAGTTTGATCTATTTCATTTTGTCTCCTCATCGACACTATGTTCACATTAGGCACAATTGGGTCCATGGCTCACGGGAGTTACTATACTTGTTGCATTTCATACATGAGGGCATGGGTTTTGATCATCGGGTATTTGAGCTTAGTTTCCCTTTGTTTCTATCACCCTATCACCCCAACCTACATTACGTCTTGTGTCTTAAGACCACCCTGAGGCCATGGGATCGGATATCATCTTCTACTGCTTCTATGTGGACAGGTGTTTGAGATTCGGTTGACATTTAGATATTTGTCATGCATCTCCTTCTGGGAGACACTTCTCGGATGTTTAGATTCGTTTCAGCCGTGTTTGGATTACCAGGATCACATGTTTGATGAGGGATGATTCGATGTCACCTGTATTTCCTGATCTATCGCACGTCCGATGCCATACTGGGGCATATTCCGTTTCAGATGATGTTTATGGATCTTCACGGAGGTCACATGTTCGATGATCAGATGTTTCCATGTCACCCGATCTCCGACCTATCATACATTCGGTGTTATACTGGGGCATGTTTCTGTTCGGATGAGATTTACAGATCATGAGAGAGTTGTGTGCTCATCCTTATTTGCGAGACGTACTCCAAGATGATGATATATTCGCTATCCTCGTGATGATTCCTTAGTGGGGCCTATCGAGAGCCATCTAGCCAGGCCCGCGCTTTTAGATGCTTAGATGTCGTCATGCTTCCTTCCGAGGGACACCTCTTTGATATGTGGTTTTGTTTCAGTTGCAGGCATAGATGATTTGAGCTCATCTGATTTTTTTTGACATGTTACATTTTCAATGCCACACTGGGGCATATTCCCCATCTTGATCGAGATTTATAGATCCCCACTGGTTTACATGATCATCCACGATTATGAGATACACGCTAGGTTGATGATTGATTTCATTTTGTCCTGATACTCCGAGGAGCTTCTCTTGAGTCGTTCAGCCAGATTCTTACTATCTGATATAGTCGTGGTTCTGGGACGAAGTTATGTCGAGTGCCTGGATTCCCACGTCATCATTTCAGTGCGGTACACATCAGGTCTTTCACACATCCCCATGGTGTTATTCTCTGGTCATCAGGGCAGATCGGATACATCTGATGCCATACTGGGGCATATTTCCCTCATTTAGCCATGGAGTTGATCGTTCTCTCACATGTCCATCACAGCTTCCATCACTCGGTCGAGATATATTGTATTCGCCTCACTGACCATTATTCCTGAGCTCTTCATCGATATGAGCTCTCAGTGGAGCGTCGTTCGAGACTCGTAGAGTCCCTTTCAGCCATTTCCCAGCGGATTGAGGTTTGCAGCAGCATGCCACACTAGGGCATACCCCCATCCTTGAGTTTATCAGGCCTTTTGCGTACTTCCTCACTGCTCGATCTGTTTCTCGATCTTTGTGAGTCATCACACTGGGGCATACCCCCTTTATCGCTTTTCCTACCGGGTCATACACCCCTCTCTTTAGATTTGCCATGTCTCGTGCTGATTTCATGATTGGCAGACCCATTTTCCGATCTTTATGAGTTATCACCTAGGGCATCCCCCTACCGTCATCTTGTTTAGGCTTCCAGAGCCATTACTGTCATCTTGTTTAGGCTTCCAGAGCCATTACCGTCATCTTGATTAGGCTTCCAGAGCCATTACCGTCATCTTGTTTTGGCTTCCAGAGCCATTGCTGTCATCTTGTTAGGCTTCCAAAGCCATTACCGTCATCTTGTTTCGGCTTCCAGAGTCATTACTGTCATCTTGTTTAGGCTTCCAGAGCCACTACCGTCATCTCGTTTAGGCTTCCAGAGCCATTGTCGTCATCTTGTTTAGGCTTCCAGAGCCATTACTGCCATCTTGTTTAGGCTTCCAGAGCCACTACCGTCATCTCGTTTAGGCTTCCAGAGCCATTACTGTCATCTTGTTTAGGCTTCCAAAGTCATTACCGTCATCTTGATTAGGCTTCCAAAGCCATTTCTGTCATCTCGTTTAGGCTTCCAGAGCCATTACTGTCATCTTGTTTTGGCTTCCAGAGCCATTATTCTCCTAGTTTAGTGTTTAGAGTTAGTTTTTTTTGTTAGGCTTTCAGAGCTGTTGTTTTCTAGTTTAGCATTTAGAGTTAGTTTTTTTTTGTTAGGCTTCCAGAGCTGTTATTTTCTAGTTCAGCGTTTAGAGATAGTTTTTAGTGTGGCTTCCAAAGCCATTATTCTTCCAGTTCAGTGTTTAGAGTTAGCTTTTTGATTCGGCTTCTAGAGCCATTATTGTCATTTTGTTTAGGGCATCCCCCTATTGTCGTCTGCTTTTTGGTTTGGCTTCCAGAGCTGTTATTTTCTAGTTTAGCGTTTAGAGTTAGCTTTTTGGTTTGCTTCCAGAGCCGTTGTTTTTCTAAGTTTAGCGTTTAGTGTCAGTCCCGCCATTCCGAGTCCCAGCTCCCAGCATTCAATATTCTCTGGCATTGCACATCTCGCCTTCATGGATTTGCACTTATTCTCACCCTCCTCACTTCGTTACCCTGTGCTTATCACATATTCATCTCGTAGTCCACATAGGCAGTCTCCTTTGGGTGTGTTCTTGTTCGTACTCCAGGGTGGTTCGACCGTTACTCATCTTCGACGTCGATCTTTGAGTCACTTTTTGGAGACGTCTTAAAGGGAGCTTGGATCCTTAGTTTGGCTTCAGAGGCATTTTAAACCATCTTTCTCTTTTAGGATTAGAGCATTTGTGTTCGTCTGCTAGCTTGAGTGACTTTGCGTTTCGCCAGTGTCCCTATGGGGGTCTCTTTGATTCTTCGGTAGAGTTCACTTCACTCCACTCACTATTCACACTTTCTTTTCACTCCATTGTTCATGTTCCTTACACTCGTGAGCTCTACCGAAGATGGGCATATTTGTAGACCCCCATTTTAAGGCCTCACTTTTATGTATTTTTTGCAGCTCTTTTTTGCCAGGTGGAGGGCTCTTAAAGAGCCACGTGTCGTCTCGTGCTTGGTGGACAGAGAACCAGGTAATGGAATCAAGGAGCAAATGAGACTTGGACACGTGTCAAGGGGAATCAGAAAAAAAAATCATTTTTTTGTTTTGAGGAGTGTATGAGAGTGAGGAGAGGGGGCAGCTGCAGGGGGGTGTCGTCTGGCCATTGAGGGATGCTTTTAGCTGGCAACTGCAGGATAGTGGAGGCGGTGGCTGTTGCTGCAGAGAGGGTTGTAGGGGCAAATCAGGTAGTGGAGATCGGCCTAGAAGAGGAAGGTGGCAGAGATCTTCGGGGGAGGGGAGCCTTTTGTTTGAGGGTTTTTAGGGGAGGAAGTATTCTGGAGAGCTTTCGGAGGAGAAGGGAAAAGAGCTTAAGAGGAAGCAGCAGACCTACTGGTGAGAGATTTTTTTTCTGAGAGGGAAGCGAGAAGAACTGGAGAGCATTCTCTCTAGAGAGACACAAAAGCTAAGAGAAGGACTTCTTTTAATAGCTTGGAGAGCTAGAACTTTGAAAGGGCGTTTCTAGCTGATTTTGTGGTAACCTCTTAGACTGCTCACACTCGCTCATCTTTGTTCTCATTTTTTGTTATTTTTCATTCTCTCTAGTTATCTCGTTTTTTTTTTAGTATTGGTTGATTATTTGGGTATGGATGTGATGTTGGGTTATTTTCTTTTTTGTATATATTTATTTGAGTATGGATCACTCCCATTTTGGTAGTCGTTTTAAACTCTTCTGCTGCACCACTAGTCGGAACCCCCGGATCTCAAAAGGAAGGGGGATCCCACCTAATGCTTGGCTCACTCTGTTTATTCTGTTTTGGGTATACTATGTCTTGTTTTGTTCCCACCTCCCATCCCGATATCTTAATCCATATCCTTGTTTATGGCTCATATTTCTGGATCTCCTTTAAACTGTTGGTTGCGTTCTGATCTGTGCTTGAGGAGAGAGGGTGGCGCTTTGGCTATTTGCCACAAACTCGTGATTCCCAGCGGATGGGATGCATATAGATGCTACTTTGGGTTATGGTTTTGGCTGGCCGATGGGTGGGAATTATAGCTGCAGAAGTAGTGTTCAATTGATCCGGCTTATCTTTCATGGAGTCCTCAGGCGAATCAATTTTCCTTGGCAAATGGGGTTGTAAGGAAAACGGCAGATGTTCCCTTCGAGATCGGGCTTTAAATGGTAACAGGGTGCCTATTTTGGAATAGACCACGTCCTTTAGTGGCTGCTATGCATCTGGGTTTGCCTCTTGTTTTGTAGTCATGGCCAACAAGAGAGTGTAGTGTTGCCATGCAAATTCCCTGGGATTGAGCTTTTTATTTTCTGGAAGGTGTGGTGTTTGCCGATATGGATGACACAGCTGCTCACACTACATGGTATTTTGGGTTCTAGGCTCTGGACCCCACTCAACTTGATGGAGAAACTGAAGCTTTTCTTGTTAATGGGTAACCTTCAAATGAGAACTCTATTGTAGAAGTGAATGATGAGACCAAGGTCTCCTTGAGCACGACCATTCCTAGGATTTATTGGAAATAGCTATGCTTGCATGTGGCTGTGCAGTTCACAAGCATGGTTTTCATCTGCTGTTTCTGTTCTCGACAATGCTCTTCAACTACCAGGGACTACAATGATAATCGTTCTCATGACCCATCCTAGTGCTTTGAAAATTATGGGAGATATTTCAAATGTTGATGCTGGGTCATTTGGGTCTGGTGAGGTATTTCGAGATGAACCAAGCCCAAGAAGCTGTAAATAGTAGCCACCCATATTACCCAACATGCCTATGGCTGTCAATCACACCTATTTCATACCCATTTCTCGTTTTTCATGCAACCATACCCACTGCTATCCACCCGCGTACACATCCACCTTTCACAATGCCCTTACATGCTGCCACCTTTTCTCTCTCTAACGTTTTCATATCCATCAAACCCACTGCTCATATTTCATGTACCATCACACCCATCACCCCAATGTAAACACCTCACCATGCACCGTTCTCCTTCCAATATCCAGCTTACCCGCTCTTTTCCTCACCACTCTTCTCTCTCTAAATTTAACCATACCCGTAAACCCGTTTCTCTCTCTATATCATCTTTCCATACTCGCCACATGCCAATATTCCCATTTATCTTTTCAATCTCTCTTCCATTCATATTCATTTTCTTAATCCCGTGCACACAATCTCATAATACCCGAGGTGGTTTCCCACTTTGTGGTTTGGTCTAAAGCATGCCGAGGCGCGGAGATGAATGTTTTCACGTGATGAATAGCGACAATACTCCAGGGAAAGACGCAAGCTTTGTTAACAGGGCATCAATCAGTTGAGGCCCCATATGCATTGATTCCATTGGTGGACACAAACGTCCGGTCAAGACAATGAGAAGCTACTGTTGGCAGGGATTTAATGAAGTAGCCATGTGGTCTCACAAAGAAAGACTAAGACCCTTCGTGTACGCATTCAGTATCGAAGAACGTTGCTGACCTGGTACCTTTGCCCCCCTCGAGATCGGTCCTAATAGCAATCCAGAAAATGCCAAGGTCTAACCCAGATGCAGAATGACGAACGCAGATTATGAAGGAGGATACCAAGAACCTGAACAACCCTGGTTCAAGCTGAATATTCCTAAAGTGGCAGCAGATAAACTGAGTGGAAGAAATCCAGATTCTGAACATTTACGTTGTAGAGTTGTGGTATATTCCCAGATGGACAACCCAGGAAAAGAAAACAAGGGTCATAAGGTGCAGTTACCCATTTCGCAACAGTGTACGTGTCTTACCACCATGAAACACGTCACTTGATGTCTTCAACGAAGAACAAGGTCAACGTTCCAATTTTGGATACAGTCAACATGGATGCAGACCACAGTAGCCAGCCGCCTGCCTAATAAAGCGACTCAGAAATCTATTTGTCATCTACTCCAGACTCCTTGCTGCACGACGTGCATGGCCACCTTGGAGCCACAATGCTTTTCCCCATTTCACCATCTCTAATTTTGAAAAATATTTTTATTCATTCTTCAAATAATTTTCTAGACTTTAGTTTGTTTTAAAATAACTTCAAACTCGTCCGTTTTTCATCCTTAGTTTTTTTTCCTTAGATTCCAAAAATCCATTTTTCCAATAAATTTTGTTGTCACTTTTCTTCCTAGCAAGCTATTTTCACATCTCTTTTGTTTTAAAACGTTTTGAAATAAGCAAGGATTTAATTCCGTAATTCCGAATAATGGAATTTATGGGATTAATTCATGCAAAAATAAACGGTCTTTGGTGGGGGCCCCATATCAAATAAATTTTCATCAAAATAAAAGTGAATTTGAACGAAGTGCCATGCGAGCCTTTGATGATTTTGTATTCAATTTAGTGACATGTAAGCTATATTTATGCTCTTTATTGTGCACTAACCCTCTCTCTTGATAGCGCATAGTGGCTTGCTGCTCAGGTACGCACTCATTTCCACTTTGGTTATCCTCTATTGCATATTCTGATACTCATATGTGCATGACTGATTCGAGTATTCATCGATTTTCTCATTGATTGCCATGTTAGCTTCATTTTATTAGTAGAGACCCGACTTTAGGGACTTAGAGGGGTGCTACGGTCTTTACCGTACCTTCCCGATAAGTAACCTGACCCCCAAGCCCGATCCGGTTTTTCACAGACCACCTTTTCCAAAATAAGGAGTCACACTTAGGGTTTTTCTTTCTTATTTTGTTTGCCCTTTAAAAAATAAAACAAAAATAAGTGGCGACTCCAAGTCATTTTCAAATAATCAATAAAAATCAATTTTTCAAATAAAAATCGAGCTCACCATCGAGTGGGAAACGCATTGAGCACGAAATGCGGGGCACCACAGTTTGGTAAATCGATTTAATGATTTAAAATAATTTAATAACTTAATTTAAATTATCATTAAGTAAATTAAGCATATATGGTAAAATAATTTAATATCATAACTTAAAATAAAATTATTTTAAGTATTAAATTTAGATATCTAGCATTTGCTCTATCTCGAAGCTCTACAGTGAAACAACCCTTTCTCTCACTGTTAATTCCAATGCCACCTAAATCTAATTTAATTATTAATAATTGATTTTAATAATTTTTTAATAATTTGAAATTTAAAAAATAAAACAAGATATTAATTATTTATATGTTTGATCATATAAAACAAGATTTTGACCATATTTTTCATGCTTTGACTACATTCAAAATCATACTCAAATCATATTTTATAAGATATAGGGAAAGTTGTGTTTGGAGTCGGCTATTTGAAACTATTATGGAAATCAAACCCCAAGATTGTGGAATATGGTATTTGACCGTGAATAAGAAAAATATTATGTTACCCATGCACTATATACTACTTAGGTAAGCATTTCCAAAATTGCCCTTTAATTTTCCCTGTCAGTAGCCACCGGTCTGTATGTCAGCAAGCAAGTGCACAATTTAATAAACACTAAAATTTGAAACTTGAAGTTATGAAATCTGAAACCCACAAAACACCCGACCCGAGAAACATTTGAAAGTTAGGGAACTCTCTCTGTCACTTGCTCTCGTTTTGCCCTAACCTGATCTCAGAAAATGTTCATTTTCATAGCCCGTTCCGATTTGTTTATTGAGGTCTTGAGCAGGCGATGGATACCCATCTTTTGAAAGTCGTCTTCGTTTGATTTTGGCCTAACCCTGTCGTGTCTCTCTTCGTGAGTTGACCACCCAAACTCAATCGGCATCTTTCGAAAACCTTCAACGAAGCCAAAGTCGAGGCATATTTTCATATTTCTTCATCAAAGGTGTAATTTTTTTTAAGGTTTCTGGAAACCGAAGTGGAGCTTCCTCAATCAATCTTAGGTGAGTTTTCCATTTAAGGATTCATTTGGCTGCTGAGAAAATATTAGGGTCGAAGGTGTTATATTTTGGGGTTTGTTGTATTTTGATTAATTTTCTCATGAATGAAGATGAGGGAAAATTTGTTTTGGTTAAAGAAGTTTTCAGATGGACCCACCTTTTTTTGAATCAGTTTCTTTATGAATTGAAAGCCACCGAGTTTTTCCTTTTGTTTTTTTGGAAATTATTTTTTTTCCAATTTCTTTTGCTTATTTTGTTTTGGAAAACTATCTCACTGTACTAAGAACAGATTCTAAGCCTTAAATGTCTTATACTTTGCTGGAAAGTGTTTTAAGCTTATAGGTAATAAAAAGTTGGCACCAACAGGACTATGGCCATTAAAGTGCTTTATAGTGTGTTTGGTTAGCAACCAAGTACTTTAAGCTACAAGGGTTTTGGCTCAATGAGATCCAATAAGATGTTTCTGAACCTTTTGGAAGGACCTTCCCTGTTTCTTCTTAATTAATATTTACTTAGAACTTGATGAAACCTCTCTAATGCTTATGTGAATGTCTCACATTATTGATGCTTTGTAATTTCACTGCAGGAGAATAGAAAATGGATAAACTTCCAGCTATCAGATTGATTAGGTTTGTTGCATATTGATTAATTTTATCCCTGGAAATTGAATTCTAATACTTGTAGCAAGATATTTTGGAACATTTGAATATGTGAAGTATTTGGAACCTTTAACTAGGGCCCTCTAATCGCTAATATTGTATATTACAACTTCAATTGATTTTTCCTTGGTCAATTAACCATGATTTGTAATTTGTAAATTTCTGTGTGTATTTCCTCTTTTAATTTCAATTTTAATTTTAGTTTTTATTTATTTACTTATTTACTTATTTTTATGTTTCTTTGTGTATGTGTTTGCTAACATGTACTTGTCTAAAACTTGAAGTTGTGACCAAATGTTGCAACCATGTTCCTCATGTTTAATATATGTTTTTTTTTTTTTTTTTCCAAAACTCTGAAATTCCTCACCTGTTAATCTGAATTTTCATCATTTCTTCCTGTAAATTGTTAGTCCTTCGCTTGAAAAGAAGGATGGGAGGATGCGGAAGTTTATATTCTATATGATGTGTGAGAATTGTTAGTCCTTTGTTGGAGATGTTGTTTATATCTTGTGACATCTCATAGAATTTTTTAGGAAAAAGAAAGAGACATGTTTGTTGCACCTCAAATGCTATAAGGCTGCATTTGGTTGTTCACTATAAGACTGTATTTGAAATTTTGTTCCATGGGCATTTATTTATTTATTTATTTTAATATGATGCTGGAGATAAATGGGCTCCTTGAATTCAATTGAAGTCTACTCCCATGTTTTTTATAATTCTGTAATCACTCTCAAATTAAAATGCCTACCAATTACTCCTGATGATGGTAGTAGTTGTTGAAAAAAACCATTTAAGATAGTTATGGTCCATTTATCATGCTTGCAGAAATATTTGTTCTGGTGCACTCTATGATTAAGCTTCTTTGCATCACTCAACAATATTACTATGGTAAGTGGTTAAGAAAAAGTATTTACTAAATCACTGGTTCCAGAACTAAAACATTATAGTGTTGTATAATTGAGGGGCCCCAAGGAGAAACTGTTACTCCAAATTGTCCACAATACATTACCTGCCTACCATGTGTGTCTAAACCATATCTAATTTCCTTGGTAGAAAGATGATGTTACTGAAGCGGGCAATATATTTCATTGCATGTTAAGCAGCTTTGTTTCCACATTTATAAGTTTTTCTTTTAGATTGCCCGAGTTTATCATGAGCATCAGAAAAGAAACTACTCAAGAGCCATGTGAAATATTTAATACACAGGTAGAGTTAAGTTGTATTCAAGTTGACTTGCATAACTCACTAAGTTAAGCATTAATCTAGCATTTCTATGATCCACTTAACCTCTTTAAAATTACAATCTAACTTGTTTTTCGAAATGATTATAAAATAAATAAATAAATAAAACAAAGTAATATAAATTATTGGTACAAGTTCTTTTTTTATATATATACTTTAAAAATAGACAAGTTATAATCCTTTCTAACATGAGACCATAACTAAACAGAACAAAAACATGGTGAAATCCCAATCCAAACATGACCTTTTTTTTTGGGATAGGTAAAAGTGATTGTATTAAAAGTAACCCAAAGTATACATGATGAAACACGACCTATTTAATACATAGGTTAAGTGGGTCCAAGTCAACCTAATTTGTTAATTTAATGTCATTTTTGAGTTGTGATTGCAGGCTATCTTGAGAGTTACAACTCCAGTAAATATAAAAAATCCAATTTATTATTCCAACATATAGCTTATTGTTAAACATTTTGGTTTATCTATTCAATTCTTTAGTTTTAATTTGTAAGGTGTTTCCTAGAGAAAACCCAATTTATTTGTCTAATAATTTTGTTCTAAATTGGGCTTTTTATTCATTTTGGCTTACTGTATTCATAAATACATATATATTCCATTTATATTTTAATTCATTTTATTTTAGTACTTGTTGCTTATGTATTTGGATTTGTAGCGTATTTAAGAACATTCATTTTTTTTTTATCAGTAAGTGATATATGTATTGAAAAAAAGACGCTAAAGAAGCGACTCAAATAGTTACAATATAGAAAAAACGACTCACCCCCTTACAAAAGAACCCACCCCTCTATGAAAGCACAAAAAATCCTCTTCCTTAATACATGCACACCCAATCTATAAAATCTAATAAGGTCGAAGGACCATCTTTTATCCACACTTTGGTTTCCGACCATAGCAAATACACAAAGGAAATTTTCAGTTTTTGTATAGATAGCACCCCGTCCTCAAAAGCAATTGAATTTCTAGCCTTCCAAATGACCCAAAACAAGCATAACGGTCCCAAAAGCCACGTCACCTTCCTCTTCTTGCCCATAAGGGAACCTCTCCTACCTATTAGAGTTTCCTTAACCGAACGCGGAAAAACCCAAGAGACTCCAAAAAAAGAGAGGAGCAAGGTCCACACCTCCCTTGTTCTATCACAATGAAGGAGGAGGTGGTCAATCGACTCCCCGCACTTTTGGCAAAGAAAGCACCTATTTGCCAAAGCCCAACCCCTCTTTTGCAGACGGTCCAAAGTTAGGACTCTACCCCATGACGCCTCCCACACAAAGAAGCTTATCTTGGGTTGAGCATAAGACATCCAAATAATCTTTGAAGGAAACCAAGCTAACAACACCGACTGCATTGTCCTATACAAGGACTTTACCGAAAAAACCCCATCCTTTGATTCCACCCATCTCACCCTGTCCTCCTCATCCACCATCACCATCTTTCCTACCAAACACCTAAGTAACCTTCCCACTTCTTCCAATTCCCAATCATTAAACGGCCTATTGAAAGTAGGAGTCCAACTTCCCCTCCTATCCCCCTCGGCTGTCCACACTTCATTTACCCATGCCTCTTTTGACGTTGCTATGGAAAATAAAGAAGGGAAAGCCTCGCTTAAAGGGTTGGTACCACACCACTTATCTTTCCAAAACCTCACATTCTTATTATCCCCCACCTCATAGCCAAAAAAAGGGGTTACAAATTGTCCCACCTTATTTATAGCTTTCCACAAACCAACCCTATAAGCCTCTCTAATCTCACAAAATCTCCATCCTCCTTTCTCCTCCCCATACTTCCTTCTAATCACCTGATTCCATAAGGTCGTTTTCTCGTTAGCAAAATGTCATGCCCACTTTCCCAGGAGGGCCTTATTGAACAACCCAAGACTCTTTACCCCCAACCCTCCTTTACCTTTATCATCACACACAATCGACCACCTTACTAAGTGAGGTTTCTGCTCAAGAGCGCCTCCTCCCCACAGAAAATCTCTTTGTATCTTTTCCAGTCTTATCCTAACCGCCCTTGGAATTTGGAAGATGGACATGAAATAGATTGGCAAGTTGGACAAAGTACTCCGAATTAAGGTAATCCTTCCTCCTTTTGAAATGTATTGTCGCTTCCACATAGCCAATCTCCTTTTGAATCTTTCCTCTATTCCATCCCAAACACCACTAGTTTAAAAGGAGCACCTAAAGGCATTCCTAGGTAGGTGGATGGTAAGTTTCCCACCTTATAACCAAATTCATCAGCTAACTCTACCAACTGGAATCAATTCACTCTTTTCCATATTCACTTTTAACCCTGACAAAGCCTCAAACCACATTAGCAGCCAGCATAGGTGTGTCAACTGATCCTCTTTAGCTTCACAAAAGACCAACGTGTCATCAGCAAACAACAAATGTGTAATTTGGACCCCTTCTTCCCCGAACCAAACAAGGCGTCAAAAAACCACCATCAACTGCTCTTTTCATCAAATAACTGAAAGCCTCCATCACTATTACGAATAAATAAGGCGAGAGGGGGTCTCCTTGCCTTATGCCCCTCGAGCTCTGAAAAAAACCAGTTGGACTGCCATTCACCAGAATTGAAAATCTGATAGTGGATAAGCACCACTTTATCCAATTACACCACCTATCTCCAAATCCTATTTTCCCCATTACCGCTATCAAAAATTTCCAATCCACATGGTCATAAGCTTTCTCTATATCTAATTTGCACATTATTGCCCCTCTATTATTTTTCAGGATGGAATCTATTGCCTCATTAGCGATTAGAACTGCGTCCATAATCTGCCGTCCCTCCACAAAAGCATTTTGAGACAAAGATATCACTTTAGCTAACATTCGTTTTAACCTGTTAGCCAACACCTTAGCTAACCATTTGTAGAGCCCCCCCCACCAAACTTATTGGCCTAAAGTCCTTTAAGTCCTCAGCCCCCCCTTTCTTGGGAATCAAAACTAAGAAGGTTGCATTCATGCTTCTGACAAATCTTCTCGTCTCATGAAACTGTCTGAACAAATTCAAGACCTCCACCTTCACAAAATCCCAAGCAAACTGCCAAAAGGCCGTTGAGAATCCGTCCGGCCCTGGTGCTTTCTCACCGCAACAGCCTTTCAAAGACCTCTTCCTCTTAAAATGGCTGCTCCAGCCTCTCTACCTCCCTCTCTTCCAGCCTCTCAAAGTTTAGCCCTTCAATATTAGGCTTCCAATCACCCGGGTCTATCAACAGTTCTTGGAAATTTCTGCCAACCTCCTCTTTGATTTCACTCTCCTCAGTAAAACACCTCTCATTTACCTTTATTCTATTCAGTTGCTTCCTCCTTCTATGAGCATTTGCCATTTTATGAAAAAACTTGGTGTTTCTGTACCCCTCTTTTAGCCAAATTTCCCTAGACTTTTGCCTCCATGATACTTCTTCCAATAGAGCCCACTTCTTATATAACTCCTTTGCCTCCTTCCTAACTTCTTCTTCTTCTATTGACAGAGAACGAACCATTTCTTCCTTGTCCTAGTACTCTATTAAGTTCCATGCTTTCTGTTTCTCTAAATCAATCTGTCCAAAAACCTCTTTATTCCAACTTCTTAACAGGGGTTTTAAGGCCTTCAGTTTTTCAGTCAATATGAAACTAGCTGATCCATTCACTTGAATCCCCTCCCACCGCTGTCTCATTACCTCTTTAAAGCCCTCACTTTTCAGCCACATGTTCTCAAATCTAAAAGGCGTGGGTCCTCTCCTCATTCCTCCCCCATCCAGAAGAATCGAGGCATGGTCAGAGATAGGCCTAGCCAAGACAATTTGGATGGCCCCTTGAAAATGAGTTTCCCAATCCTCAGAAATGAAAAATCGATCAATTCTTGATTTTGATCGATTATTGAGACCACCACACCACGTGAACACCCCCCCCCCCCCCCCCCCTCTCCCTCTTGAAGTGGCAAATCCCTTAATTCTAACTCCTCAACCACCTCTGAAAATCTCCTCATTGGCTGGGTTAAACGGCCTCCTCTGCTCCTCTTAGATGAGAATCTAATCATATTGAAGTCTCCTGCAACGCACCACGGCTCATTCCATAACCCTTTTATTGCCCCCAACTCACTCCAAAAATCCTCTCTCTCCGTTTTTGCTGTGGGCCCATAAACTCCTATGAAACACCAACAGAACCCATCCTCACAGCTCTTAAAACGACAAGAGACTGTAAATTTGCCCACCTCCATCTCCTCTAATTGCAATACCCTGTTATCCCAAAACACCACACCCCCCCAGCCGTCCCCCTGGAATTTAAAGACCCCCATTCCAAACATCTTCCAACCCCGAGGCTTTTGACCAACCCATTTGACATCTCCTGGATTTTTGTTTCCTGAATACACACTAGGTCAACCTTCTGTGATTTAATCACATCCTTTATCACCCTTCTCTTTTCCTTGTCGTTTGCCCCCCTTACATTCCACGACAAAATCCTTAGCTTCATCTACCAGACTCTTGATGGCCCCGATCCTCTACAATTCCTCCATAATTCACCGACCACTCAAGTTTCTTTAATTCACGATCAAATCTCAAAAGTCCCTTACCTTTCCTCTTTTTTCCTGTAACCCTCTCAAAACAATCCCTTCTTTCCCTAATTTTATTGAGGAGTTGCAATATCTCTCTTTCAAAGCCTTCCGAAGGCATTCCCAAACACTGACAAAATCTTGCCAGACAACTATACCTCCAACTCTCCTCGTCTTCTCCTTCTTTCTCAACCCCTTCGCCTCTCCCCTCTTCCAACATAAAAGAAACCCCCACTCCCATCTGATTGTCCCTTACTTCTGCCGGACACACTCTCAACGGAGTAAAGTTTAACTTCCCTTCACTTTCCTCCTCCACAACGTCATTACCGCACCTTTCATCCATCTCAATCACAGCCCCCTTTCCCCTAGAGAGAGTAGAAGAAAAAGAGACCCGTCCCCCCCAAAAGCACATCGCAGAGGGCTCAAGATTGGAGTACCTGGAATTTTCCTCCATCAGCCACTCGTCCGCAAGGGAAGCCCTTTGTTTATCGCTTCTCTTCGCTGTAGACGGCATCCCGCTGGGCAAGAGTTCTTCTTCGAACCAAATCTCTGAACGCGATTGTCCTAAAGAAGCCCTAGCTTCTTTTAAAATACTTCCCTTTGTGGGCCTAAAAGAAGTGCCAGCCCACAAGGCCTCAAAAGACTGTCCTTCTCTCATAACCATATTGGGCCTGCAATCCTCCCTATCCGGCCCAACCCAAAAGGAATTTAAATTGCCAGCACTGTAGGCCCGCCCTGAAACTCCACTGGACTGCCCCTCTTCCCAGTAGTCCCGCGGTCCATTGGGCTTTTTCTTCACTTTTGAAGCCCAGTCCAGCTGGTCTTGAGAGCCTTCACTGTTGGGCTTAATAACCCCTTCATTTAAGCCCACCATTCCTTTCCCTTTTCCTCCATACTTCTTTCCTACAACTGAAAAAGCTACAGTTGTACCAGACTTCCCATCTTCAATAGGCTTTTCTTCCCCTCCATCTTTTCTGGCTGAGTCTGCCCTCACATCCTCTGCAACACGCCAACTTTCTTTCCTTTTGCTACTCCTACTCTCCTCGCGTGAGCCCACTTCCCGTTCTTCCCTTGCTTTCTCCTTCTCCCCCCTCCCCCCTGTCATCTTCTTCATCGGCAACACCTTTGAAAACCATGGTAGCCTCTCCCACCACAGCTGTAAATCATAGCAGTAATCATCTACCACTAAGTGCATAGTTCCCGGAAATAAATTACCCCTATTCTTTACCAAAATTCTGGCCCACTAGATCTGAGAATAATTCTTTGTTTCTCTATCCACCTCCACAAAGCCTCCACAACAGTCCCCTACTCTCTTAAAAACTTTTTCACTCCAACAATGAAGTGGGAGTCCCACCACTCTTACCCAGACATTTTCAACTAGGCTTCCTACCTTTAAGCATCCTGCCTCCACGCTCCATTTCTCTAAATGCAACACTTTGTCATTAAATCTTTGTGTCCCCCTCTTTAGTGTTCTCTCTGCCTCATTTTCATCTTCGAATTCCAGCAGCATGAAGGGACCTCCCATACTCTTCACCTTCAATCTGTTTCTTATATTCCAACTGTGCACCCCCCATTCTTTGACCGACTGCAACTCCGACTCCCCCACTGATCCAGCACCCCAACTTCCAACAAGGCACCGACCCAATTCTTCCTTCCTGTCACTCAACCCTCTCCCTCCAACTTGAAGCCATAAAGCTTCTCCTTCACCTTGCCTTCCAGCTTGCTCCTTAGTCACTTCCACAAAAGTCTTCTTCGTACTCTGCACCTTCTTTTCTTGGTATCTTCCATCCATTTTCTCTATTGCCACCACTTTCGACTTTGATTCACCTCGATGAACTTCTTCCACCTTCATATCCTCAAATGTATCTACCCCTAAAACCCTAAGTTTCTCAACAAACAAGGCCCATCCTCCTATCAAACCCTTTCCTTCGGGGACAACTACACAAAACCTCTTAGCCTCTACATCAATCATAGAACAAAGGATGAATCTCCCCGACCCATTTTCACGTCTTTCCACTTTAAACTTTCTACCTTCTTCCTCCCACACTTTATCTAATCTTCATTTCCTTTCCTCCCTACAGCATTCTTCAAGACCTTCCAAAAACTTTCTCAAACTTGTCACCCCAAATATGATCCAGGAAGAGAAACCTCTGCTCCTTTCCACAATGGTACCTCGTATCTTCCCTCTAACTTCCTCTACTAAAACCTCAAACGTCTTCGACTCAATCGCAAACCAACACCTTCCCCCTCTCATTGCATTGATCTCTTTTAGGTTTTGCCCCCATTGCCTGAATCATCTAGGTTAGAATGACTGAAGGATCCTAGCCAACAATTTTTATGAATTTTATTCAGTTCTGCAACTTATAGTCACTCAGAGTTCCTAGTTCAATGTTGACTTTTATTTGGTTTCTAGTTCACAATACCAAGGTTTTGTCATTTTTGCTACCAATTTGGTTGTGTCAAAATACACTTCTTGAATTTCATCATTTGTTTGGAATTTGGAAGTTTGGTGAACGATCTTGGAATTTTTAGATTATCTTGAATTTTTTCAAAATCATAACAAAATGTCATTGTATTCTAGTTTCTTATTTTCTAGCAAATGATCGGTTGGCCTTTTGACTTTTAGAACTTTGTATGCTTACGTGATATGAATTTGGGGATTATTTAGCATGGTTTACATCCTTTATAGGGTAACGAGGTTGAACTTTAATTAAATTCTAAATATTATCAAAATTGTGACAAAATCTTAGGGCCTGTTTGTTATCTGTTCTCAAAAATAGTTTTCAATTTTTTAGAAGAACAAATTAGGGTGTTTGACAATCAGAAAATAGAAAATAAGGATCTTTTTGTTAACTATTCTAAAAAATAGAAAAACATATTTGACATTTAGAAAATAGGAAACTGTTGTTTCTTCTTAAAAATAGAAAATAAGGTGTTTTATTATAACATTTTTTTAGTTATTTTTAGTTTTTTTTACTTAGTTTTTAAAAATAATTATACAAATATGAAAAATGATTAAAAATAGAGCATTACAAATAAATGTTATTTTAAAAAATATTTAAAAGTATAAACAACATGTTAAGAACATTTTAAGCTCCCATACATACTTTTGTTCTACAAAACATTAGAGAATAGCTTTAAAAAATAGTTCTCAAACACTAGTTTTCATAACCGTTTTTGAAAATCCTTCCCAAATAGAGCTAGTTTTTTGTTGTTGAAAATAGAAACATGGTGTTTTATGAGAATATATGTTAACTACAAGGAAAATGTCAAAAGATGACGCTTTTTAAGTGTCAAGATAGATATAAGATGACGCTTTTTAAAAGCGTCATATATTAGACTGTCATCTTTTTAAATCGCATACGTTGACACTTTTTAGAAGCGTCATCTTCTTTGCACGTCAACCATGACACTCATAGTAAGTGTCATTATTTGAAACATTGACGCTTTATAAGTGTCATCATATGTTAATAATTTCATTCATGTCAATATTGACACTCAATGAAGCGTCATTGTATAGATAGAAGCAACATTGACACTCAATATAAGTGTCATCTTATAACTTTTTATTTGTAGGAGCAATGTTGACACTTAATAAAGTGTCATTGTATAAGTAGAAGCAACATTGACACTCAATATAAGTGTCATCTTGTAGCTTTTTATTTGTAGGAGCAACATTGACACTCATAATAAGTGTCATCGTATAGCATTTTATACCTTGACACTAAAAAAAAATGTCATGTTTTTTTAACATCAACCTTGACGCTTTTGAGAAGTGTCATATTCTGTTATTCAAGTAAAGCATGACGCTTTAAAAAAGCGTCATCTTATCTCATATAAAATTTTAATAGCCCAGAAATTAAAATGTCCTAATTATGCCCTGTTTTATAATTTTCTATCAACAATTAAATTAATAATGAAAACTTAATTTAAGAATCTCCATTGACAAAAAGTATCAAATATGGTCTTCCTTTTTCACTATTACAATTTATCCATAAACATCATACATAATCAACAACTAAAACCAACAATTTTACAACTTCTTCTTCAACTTTGAATTGTTCATAACCTTCACTACATCTAGCTTTACATCATTTTTCTTCCAAGTGCAAAAGGATGGTTGTAACTCACTTTCTAGATGCTCAATCTGCAAAATAATTGAGGGTTACATATTTATTAGTATTAACAAATAGTTAAGAAGCAACTTTGTAAATGAAATGTGTATATGCCAATTTTTAAATTTCCAAAATATCTTTCTTCCATTGCAATAAATTTCAAAATATCAAACAAACTCAACAAACTCCAATAATTTTATTACACCAAATTTCTAAATATTTTAGAACTCTTATTCTGTTTTTTTTTAAAAAAAAAAATAGAAAAAAAAAAAATTTATCTCATTGACTATTTTGGTATGATTTTTATCTTATTTATGAAACTTCAACCATGAACATCTTCTCATTCTTCTTATAGGTTGTACAAGACATTAGATGTTTTGCATGAGAAGGAACTAAGGAATGAAAAAAAAAACAAAAAAAAACTAGAAGTCCAAAAAATTATAAAATTGTAAATTAACATATTTATGTAAAATTATAAAATTGTGTTAAAATATCTATGTTCTTCTTATTGTATTAGTATATCAACATTTAATAATATGAGGATATCTATTATCTAAATATGGAACTTGCATGAAATGATCTCTAAACATGGAATTGATTCATAAAACTTACAATAACCACAACATGTTACCTCAAAATTCTTTTGATGATATATTTTGAATTGTTTGTGGGTGTCCTTCATCAAGAGCAGTAGTGACGTTGTTAATAGAATGACCTATGCCTTTTTGTACAACCTGAAGAATATATAATAAACAATTTAACAACCAATTAGTAAGAGGTGCTATTTCCTTCTTCCATAGGCTTATTTGTAAGAAGTCTTAAACTAACTTCCTATTTTTTATGTAAAAGAAAATGGAAGTACAAGATATTATAGACTTTAAGGCCTTCAGTTTTTCAGTCAATATGTAACTTATCCAGTGTAGACACATCAACCACTTTGCTACACAGAGCATTGAAAAAAAAGCTCAATCTGCAAATAGCATGTCTTACATGCTTTGGCAAAAGGGATCGTAATGACATTGGCAACAACTGTTGCATTAATGTATGATAGTCATGCGATTTAAGACCATAAAGCTTCAAGTCTTCCATTGACACAAGGTTTCTCATGTTAGAGCAATAACCTTCAGGAACCTTTAATTGTGATAAAGTTTGGCAAAAAACCTTTTTCTCCACTTTAGATAACGTATAACATGCAGGTGGGAGATAAGTTCGATTTGATTCAAACCTTGGCCCCAATTCACACCTTAAGCCCATCTCTAGCAGGTCTAGGCGAGAATTAAGTCCATCTTTCGTCTTACCTAGAATGTTGAGTAAGGTACCAATGATGCTTTCACAAACATTCTTCTCTATGTGCATTACATCCAAGCTATGACGAACATGTAGGTATTTCCAATACTCAAGATCAAAGAATATGGACTTCTTTTTCCAACAATTTGTAGTATTGACATTCAACTTGCCTCGGGAGTTTTTATTTTTTCCCCATGAATTAGAAATGACATCAATTTTCCTTAGGATTTCCTCTCCACTTAATGGTTGCGGAGGTGAGCTAAACTCTTGTTTACCATTAAATGCCTTCTTTTGTTTCCTAAAAGGATGGTTGCAAGGAAGAAATCTTCTGTGACCTGTATATGAGTTCTTTTTCCCATGCTTCAATCTATGAGAGTATGTATCTTCCCCACATATGGGACATGCAAAATATCCTTTAACTACACAACCAGATAAGTTACCATATGCAGGAAAATCATTGATTGTCCATAGTAGAACAGCTCTTAATGTAAAGACCTCTTGCTGATGCACATCATAACATTCAACCCCTACATCCCACAACATTTTTAAGTCATCCAATAATGGTGCTAAATAAACATCAATGTCATTTCCAGGTTGTCGCGGACCTGATATTAATAAAGATAGCATCATAAACTTCCTTTTCATGCACAACCAAGGAGGAAGGTTGTAAATGACCATTATAATAGGCCAACAACTATGTCTACTGCTCATTGAACTATGAGGATTTATACCATCTGCTGAAATGGCAAGTCTAAGGTTTCTAGGTTCTGAAGCAAAATCAGGCCATCTGTGATCAACTAGCTTCCATGATGGGGAGTCAGATGGATGACGCATTTTACCATCAAATTCTCTTTCTTGAGCATGCCATATGAGGTCTTTTGCAATTTTTGGGGACTGAAACAATCTTCTAAATCTTGGAATAGGAGGAAAATACCACATTACTTTTGCAGGGACTCCCTTCCTCTTTTTAGTACCTGTTCCATCTAACTTCCACCTTGAAGTTCCACAAGTAGGACAAGAAGTTGCATCCTTCAACTCATTTCTATACAATATGCAATCATTGGGACATGCATGTATTTTCTCATATTCCATTCCCAATGTATTCAATGTTTTTTTTGCTTCATACATAGACAGAGGCAACTCATTGTTTAGAGGCAACATATCTCCAAGAATACTTAAAAGCTCTGAAAAGCTTTTATCAGACCATCCATATCGTGCTTTCAGGTTGTATAATTTGACCAATGCAGATAACTTTGTAAAGTTTCTACAACCAGGATATAAAGGTTTTTGAGCATCTTCAAGTAATGTTTCAAACAATTTTGGGTCATTCTTACGATCATCATATGCAACTTGAACCATTTCTATTGTACTATCCACATCGTTAAATTCAACTGTATGATGCCATTCTGCCCTACTAGTTGGTGGTCCACTTGGAGCAGCGTCTCCATGCCAATACCATGTATGGTAACTCTGATCAATTCCATAGAAGAATAAATGTTCTCTAATTTTTTGAGGAGTGTGGAATATCATATTACCACACTGAAGGCATGGACATTTAATGGAGTTTTTATATGTGGAATATTGTAATGCAAATGCAATAAAGCTTTCTACCCCATCTGCATAATCCTTTGATCTCCTATCCTTTGACATCCAAGAATGATCCATTTGATGTACAATAAACACAAGTCCTAGATACCACCAACAACTAAAGTTATTAATAAAATCCTATTAATAGGCTTAAAATATATAATCTACCAAATTAAAATTTCCCACATTGTCACAAAACTTAGACCAATCCAAAAAACGACAATGTGCAAGTCATCTAACAATAAGCAATATGACAAGAAACATAATTAGTATATTAGGTTATTCAATATTAGCATAAAAAATGGATCTTAGTTCATTCATGATGTTTGCTTTATTCATGAATAGGAATGAAAAGCAAGATCTAACTTTTAGTCTTCTCTTATATTATTGAATACACCAAGTTTGAAAATTTTAAAAACACATAACCACATGAGACAATGATACCATGAACTTAAACAATTAACAAATGGAACTAAGATTCGAATGAATAGAAGCAAGTGATTTATACATGATTTAGGCATTCTAACATCTCCAACATCCTTAATTTGGTGGTGGTTCCTATCCCATATAGGAATACATAATCCCTATGTGTCAATTGCCAATATACTTAAATTCATTTTAAAGAAATTTCGGCAGCATTTCCCTATAGTTCTCCAAGTACACAAAATGGATAAGGCACAATATGTGACCTTGTCCAAATATGCACCCAGAGAACAAGAAGAAAGACTACCAAATTTTCTAAAAATTGAATTAAGAACAAGCAATTAACTTCATAGATATCATGTTTTCCTACACTGTCCAACTGGACAATTCAAACATCATTTGCAGAGAAAAGATCTTTATCACATGGAAGACAAATTTAGTAGTTGTCAACTTGAAACTGGCTTAAATATACCCACATTTCACATTTTGACAACTTATTGTCTTAGTATGTAATAAGAGAAACTTCTGTCTCACAATGATACTTGAACGGGAATTCTAAGGTTTCATGCATGCATAGTTGATTAAAACTAAAACATAAATACTTATTAAAATATTACATCTAGTTATGTATTATAAATTATTCATATCAATTGCAATGGTGAGAATAGGAAAATATTGTTTGTAAGCATCACATTGTAGGCCTAAGTTCACAAACTTGGCTAAATCCATTAAAGACCCACTACATAAAGTTCATGTTAAAATTGGTTCATCTCCAACCCCCAAAATGATTTATCAAAGTTACTCATTTTTTAGAGTCTTGATTAATTAGATAATCAATATAGATACATATAATTTGTATTAATATAATATCATGATATTTTTTTCATTTTGTTTTTAGGCTTAGACTTGGGTAGATTTCCCAAGTAAGGCTAAAGTAGAGTTAAGCCGCACCTTGACATGTGTTCTACTTATGTTGGGGTGACCATTCTAGTTTGTGGTCATAAGTGGGGTGTCAAATCTCAATTAGTTTATTGAATAGATGAACCAAACATGACGTTATTATTAATTAGATAACATGTTGTGTAACCCATTTAAAAATGAAGTTGAATAGCATCTTTTGTAACATAAGCAATGAAGCCTATGTCAGATTGTGATGCTTAAATAGTAGTAAATGTTGCACTTCGCTTGGGATGTCGGGGGTCGAGCTGCCCGGTCAGCTCGCGGGGATCGAGCTGCCCGGTCAGCTCGCGGGGGTTGAAGGGAGCAGCGCCCCCTGAAGAAATTTTTTTATTTATTCCAAAAGCCACATGATTCTGCTTAATAGGCAGCAATTATTGAGTTCCAAGACACTACATCCCTTAATAAAAATTGTTGAAAAACTTTCTAGGCATTCCAAGAGCCCATATCTAGAAATGGCATTTCATCAAACAAGTTATAGGCAGTACCTACAACTCCATGGAAAGCAAGCTCCTTTCGGCATGAACCATTGTACACAAATGGAACAACACACCAGAACCCTTTCCAAATCTTCTAGAGAACATAAGAACCAGAGAACAAAAACAGAGGAGAGACACAACTGAGCCTAAAAACAGAGGCTTTTTATCGGAGATGCAAACCAAGAAAATAACTAATAATAAACAAAAACCACAACAGATTTGCAAGCATTCACACTCAAATCCCAGAAATCAATAGTGAAGAATGTGAATCCATGGGAAAACGAGAACATATGGGCTCGTACCCGACAACTCTCTCTTCAGGGTTTTTTGTTCTCCCTTCTTTTCTTTCCTCTGTTCCTCTGGTTCTTCGACCTTTCCTCCTTGCTTACCTCTTCAACCGAAGGCACCTGCCTTTGCTGCCTCTTGCCTCTCCCAACCTACGAATCTAAAAAAACCCTAGCTTTCGAAATTGGCTGGAGCTTGCTGGTTCAGTTAGAGACAGAGTTGGTAATGACTTGAGTGTGGGCATCGGGTATAGAAAAGGGTTTATAACGTTTATCACTTTTTTTTTAATTGAAAAATGTGAGTAATTATAAAATGAACAGAAAATGACGCTTTTAAAAGCGCCAAGGTTGAGGTTCTCCTACAATGGCACTAAAAAACGTCATTATTTGAAATGCATTGTACAATGACGCTTTTAAAAGCGCCAAGGTTGAGGTTCTCCTACAATGGCACTTAAAAAAGTGTCATTATTTTAAATTCATTGTACAATGACGCTTAAAAAAGCGTCATTATTTAAAAACGTCATTATTTCTCCCATTAAAGCGCCAAGATAATGCAAGCGTCATTAATACCCATTTTTTAGAATAAATAATGGCACTTTATATAAGCGTCAAGAAAAAAAACGTCATAAATTACATTTTTTGTAGTAGTGGTTAATTATTTACATTTGTTTTTTGAGATTTGTTTAAAAAATATAATAGGATAAATATGAAGAATAATTGAAAATATAATAATATATAAAATTTATTTTAAAAAAATATTTAGAAACATAAAAAACAAGTTGGAAACATTCCAAGTTTCCAAACAAAAGATTTGTTGAGTACTCATTTGTAATCACAACCTATGTTGCAGTGTTGCTGCTCTTTTTTAAGATTGTGACAAAGCAAAGGATTTGGGTCACCCTTTCTGTCATATTCAATGAAATTGTTCATACCCTCTCTGTCATTAACAGCAAAAGGTAATAATTTACCATCTTTTTTTAAAAGTAAGTAGTTAAGACGTAATTTTCACGAGTATCCCTTGAGTGGATGCTAAGGACTCGTTTCAGATAACCAGAGAGGCTCATCAGCATATACCATTCCGTAAGGCTCGACGTCTCTGTCACCCGCTCATTCACTCTGCTGGAATGCCAAGAAGAAATGTTGGGCCCTCATTGCTGTGAGAATCCACCAACCCTCAGCTCCAACAGTAGAGTTGGGATTGTTACAGAAATTGGAGGCCTCAATGCCTATGTATCAGGCCATTCTGATTTAATGCTTGCTATTCTACTTGGTTTAGACGTTTATGGTAACCACCCAGTCGGCTATTTCTCTTCCACACTGAAAATTCCATGTTGGATCTCATGTTTTCATCTGTTTTCTTACATGGTTGTTGCCTGATTTTTGTTTTCCCCGCATCAATGCATCATTCATTAGACTAAAATATCTCTAACTGCGAGTAGTGATCAGATTACTTGGCCGGATCAATGGGTTAGATTCCATTTTTAATCATAGCATGCCTATTTACCGCATACAAGAATTTCATCATGATTTTGGGTATTTGTTATAGGGAGGAAGTGGGTGTAGAATTAGAAGGTGATTGTTATTAGGTTTTTTAAGGTATTAACTTATTGTTAGTATGAAGACATACGATGAAAAGTTAGAAAAATATTATATTTGTTGCTTTGATCGTGATCCTCATTCGGCTTTTAATGAAGCGATGACATGTGTGATAAAACCTGTTTGATTGGACTATTGTTTTTTCTACTATCATGAAATTCTGACATGGTCTGTGGATGGTAGAAACCCTATTAGAAAATTTAGAGAAAGTAATTGAAATTTGATCAATAGCAGTTAAAACCATTTCATGTCTTATTCATTGGAACCAACAAAGAAATTCTCCTACGAATTCCTCCCCTTGTAGACAGCCATGGCAAAACTATCATTTTTTCAAACTTTGTGAATGTTTCAGTTTTGTTGCATTCTAGTACTAATTTTTTCTATATATATTTGTTGTTTTCTTTTTCCTTTTTTGGGTGAGCTCCTCTCAGTACACAAGTGATTGTTTCTTGAGAAAACTTTGATTGTATTATGATTTTCAGATAGAAAGAAAGGAAGTTCTAGATTTCGGACTACATACACATGAGTTACCAACTTGTTTATCATAATGGTTTTGTTGTTTCTTTTCATATTCATTTTATTATTCAAACTATTATGCATGGAATAAAGCCACCAAATCTTAGATATGTGTACTACTCAACCATTCCTAATATGCAATAGGATCATCCAAGTATCTGAATTCTCGTAGTTACTAATGTTCTATTTGTAGTTTTTAATTTATTTATTTTTTCCCTTTTCCATCAAGGAATTATTGGGAAAGGAGCGAGAGGATAGAAACTTTGGAATCATACAACTTGTTTAAGAAAATGATAGAAACTATATGACCAACTGAAGATTTTTTCTTAAAATCATTCCAATAAATAGATTCCGCAAAGACAATTACAGAATTGCATAGGAATGGAATGGTTTTTTTCTTATTCTATCCTGAAGAGTTGCATTTGTGTTTCATTTATATATCCATCATTATGTAAGTTTAATCATAAACCTGACTATCACATTCCTTTTTGATGTTGTTGTAAGGATAAAGGATTTGAAGATGGAAAACCGATTATTGCAGAACTGAGAAGTAAAGGCATAATTGCAATTAGAGCAGGAGGATTCTGAGTTTGTAATGGATATGCAACGCAAAATGATCAACCACTACGGCATACCTTGTTCTGTATCAGAAATTAATCAACTTTATAACCAATTTATAAGTTTACTCAATTCCTTCTTATCCTCACTCTGAACCGATGATTGGGCCCAATACTACAATGCCCAAAAAGGGCAACCCAAATCCAGAATACTCTAATTACCCATAAAGTAATCAATTTCCCAAAATCTGAAACAAAATATGATGTGTGTAATATTTGATATATTGGTAGTAATTATTTTAAATTCACAGGTATTATCTAATGGGAATCTAGAAATTTCAGTCAAAATATTCTTTAAAAAATAAAAATTAATTAATTAATTAAATATTATAAAATGCGTGTTACGTTGTAGACTAGAATAATGAAGTGGATAAGGTCAAAATTTTAAAATGTTAGTTTGAAATAAAATTCAAATTATTTTAAATAATCTCGACTTTGAAATTGAATTCAAAGCATGGATGACTAATAAAAATGCTTTAATTTTTCACCTAAAATTTGGTGGGTTGTTGGATGGAATTTTGGGTGTAGGTACTTTTTCTCTTTTACTTTATAATTTATTTTTTTTAAAATAACAGTAATATATATAAATTATTTTTAAAAAAATTAAGGTATTCGGAAATTTTTACTAAATTTTAAATTTTTAAAAAATATAAAATAAGTTCAATGAAACAAGACTTATTTAACAAAATAAATAAACAAATGGCTCGAAATATAAATATTAGTGAAAGCTAAAAAAATATGAATAATTTGTAAAAATACGATAAAGATAAACTCGGGTATAAAGAATGTGATCATGGTACAAAAAATATAATTGAGGTATAAAATGTATAATGAAGGTAGGACAAAGTTTGACAATGAACTAAAGTACAAAAATTATGAGTAAGATACAAGTAATGTGATTATAGAATAATAAATGTTACTATGGTATAAAAGATGTATTAAGGTAACAAAATGTGATCAAGGAATTAAGGTATAAAAAATGTGATCAATCTATGTAAAATGTGATTATGATATAAATAACACGATTAAGGCACAAAAAATATTATGATTAAAGGCAACAATACCATAAAAGTATGAAAATGTAACCATATGTTAAATGTAGGTGCGGGTTAGAAAAATTGAATTAAGATAAGAACAATGTCGTAAAAGTACAATGTGGTTATAATGTGGTTACAAAGTCTTCTTGCAGTTCTAGGTGTCCAACAAATGAAGTTGCCACTAGTATGGTATGACAATTTTAGCATAGTACCCTTACCAGTGAATCCAGTATTACATTCATAGTGAAAAGTTAAAAGAGTTCCTATCATTTTATTGTCCATGATTAAATTTTATTGTCTAGTGAATCCACTAGTATGATATGTTTTTTATAATTTTTAATTACATTAATTTTGCATTATCCAAATATAATTTATATCAAAAGAAACAAACATAATTTAAATAATTAGAAATTTATCATAGCTTATATTGACAAAATTTGTACATATTAGCTTAAATTTAAATTTGGAAAATACTAAAATTTAATTTCCATAGATATAGTTGTTAGCTTTACAGCTCAAAAAAAATTTATTCCAAAGCATATGATGTGTCAAAAATTCTCAATTTCTGTAATGTTGTAACCTTTAATGAACAAATTGTTTTATGCTCCAAACGTTTGAGTGAGCATTTTCAGTTTAACAAAGTAGATAATAATAATCACATAGTACATGTGAACACTACGACAAATACATGACTACACATTGATATTCATAACACATTTCCACAACCTATGTTAAACTAGATATTACAATAAGCAAAACACATGCTACAAAGAAGCCAACAAAGAAAGTGATTACATATGTATATGAAATATTTTGCAAGGAATGTTGATCATCAACTGCAAGTTCAAACTTTGGTTTCCCAATAGATAAGCATTCATCACTTCTCTTCCATCTTGGTGCATAGAACACCCAAGCTTGGACAACTTCCTCTCTAGAAGTATATGATTTGTAAACACTCCTCTTATATAGGAGCTCATTCTTTTGACATTCAACCCAAGAATCACACACTCCATGTCTACTACCCATCAAACACTACATAATATGTTTGTTTGTTTGTCATCTGATCACATAATTGTTGTTGGTTAATTTTTGATAATCAATCAACTAATAACTATTGAAAAATATAGTACAAAACATATATAATTCAAACATGTGTACCACATTGTAGGATAATAACAGTGATGATAAACTACAAATTTTAAAATATAACAAGTAATGTGTGGGATTTAAGATCCGAGGCTTGGGATAGCTAGAAGCCAACTTTAACTGAGGTAATACCTAAAGTCCCTTAAGGTAGTACCTAAGGTACAATCCGTAAAAAAACCAAAGGTGAACCACTTGCCCACACAAGAGAATCACATAATAGCATGGTCTTAAGGGTCACAAAGGAAGGTTTGAGGCTTGGGATAGGTAGAACCCAACTTTAACTAAGGTAGTACTTAAGGTCCCTTAAGGTAGTACATGAAGGCTATTAAGGTAGTACCTAAGGTACAATCCACGAAAAACCAAAAGTGAACCATTTACCCACACAAGAGAATCACATAATGGCATGGTCTAAGGGTCACAAAGGAAAGTCCAAGGCTTTGGATAGGTAGAACACAACTTTAACTAAGGTAGTACCTAAAGTCCCTTAAGGTAGTACCCAAGGTAGATTAAGGTAGTACCTGAAGGCTATTAAGATAGTACCTAAGGTACAATCCACAAAAAACCAAAGGTGAACCACTTGTCCACACAAGAGAATTACATAATGGCATGGTCCAAGGGTCACAAAGGAAGGTCCAAAGCTTGGGATAGGTAGAACCCAACTTTTAACTAAGGTAGCACCTAAGGTCCCTTAAGGCAATACCCAAGGTAGATTAAGGTAGTACTTAAAGGCTATTAAGTTAGTACCAAAGGTAGAGTCCGCAAAATACCAAAGGTGAACCACTTGTCCACACAAGAGAATCACATAATGGCATAGTCTAAGGGTTACAAAGGAAGGTTCGAGGCTTGGGATAGGTAGAACCCAATTTTAATTAAGGTAGTACCTAAGGTTCCTTAAGGTAAAACCTAAGGTAGATTAAGGTACTACCTAAGGTACAATCCACAAAAAACCAAAGGTGAACCACTTGCCCACACAAGATAATCACATAATGACATGGTCTAAGGGTCACAAAGGAAGGTCCTAGGCTTGGGATAAGTAGAACCCAACTTTTAACTAAGGTAGTACCTAAGGTCCCTTAAGGTAGTACCCAAAGTATATTAAGGTAGTACCTAAAGGCTATTTAGGTAGTACCTAAGGTACAGTTCGCAAAATAACAATGCGACTTACAACCTTTTGCAATTGTTAGAGCTCGCTAAGTCCATTGATGTCCAAGGCTCTTTCAAAAACCTGTGACTGAGTAAGCTTTGACATGCCACCCTTTTCTATATTCATACTTTGTCATGGTAAGGCTCTCTTAGTCTCGGTTAATAAATCTTATACTCTCAAGAAACAATAGCTACTGGAAGTGGAAGTTTTTTATGCTCAAGTCCAAACCCAAATCTATAGTACAAAATAAAATTATTTATCATCTGATGGTGAAGTTTTGAGACTGGAGAATCTCAATAGATATGAGAACTTATTCAACACGGTAAAAAGAAATTGTAGATTTGAGACTAGATGTTGATTATGGCCGCTCATATTCATCGACTTATCTCAACAATTCAAGCCAGAATGAATGGGTCCTACCTATTAATTCCGAAATACTCACAGCTACACTTCTTCAACCTAGCTAGTTATTCAGTGTTCTTACGATGAAGTTCTCCATTGGGTTGTGAGATAGTGGAGATAGATGGGAGGTTTTAGGGTTTCTTTTACTAAAATGAGAGAAAGAAGATTGGGTGTTTGGGAAATTTTGTGTTCTCGGGTCAGGCATGAGGAGATATATCCTAAGTAACCCAACATCATTAACTTTTAGATTATTGTGTTTTATTAAATTTCAGATATATCCTGCTGACATGGAGACATTAAATGTTGCAGACATGGAGACTGTAAAAGGGTACCCTGAGAAGAGAAAAGGGACTAAGCATGGAGTGCACAAGAATAATAATAGTTTTTCCATTCACGGTCAAATCCCATATTCCACAATCTTGGGGTTTGATTTCCATAATAGTACTTTCAAATAGCCGGCTCCAAACACAACTTTCCTTAGGATATATATGCTGGTGACAAATTTACTAGTATAAAAACCAACGTAGTTGCCCTTTTTTCTTCCAGGGAGTGGAGAATAGGAGTGAGCAGGGAAGAAATTAACTGCAACGATGGCTCTGAAGGCCACCAGCTTCACCTCAACCCTCCACCCATCTCTCTGCTCAGTCTCTTCTCTCTTCCTCTTCACTCTCATCTCCATTCTTTCAGTCTCTCTGTTCTTCCTCTTCACCACTGCTAACCAGTCCAAATCCATTTCATCTCAATCTCTCATCTCCCAGACAACCCCCAAGCCTCCATCAAAGTCTACGTTGCAGACCTCCCCAGATCCCTCAACTACGGCCTCCTCGACACCTACTGGTCTCTGCAATCCGATTCAAGGCTCGGGAGCGAAGCGGATAGAGAAATTCGAAGGACCCAAATGGGGAAAACTCTCAAATTCCCGCCGTATCCCGAGAATCCACTGATCAAACAGTACAGTGCAGAGTACTGGATAATGGGGGATCTGATGACCCCTGAAAAGTTGAGATATGGGTCTTTTGCGAAGCGGGTTTTTGATGTGAATGAAGCTGATGTTGTCTTTGTGCCTTTTTTTGCTACGATTAGTGCTGAGATACAGTTGGGTGTGGGCAAAGGGGTGTTTAGGAAGAAGGAGGGGAATGAGGATTATGAGAGGCAGAGGCAGGTGATGGAGTTTGTCAGGGGGACCGAGGCTTGGAAGCGATCTGGTGGGCGAGATCATGTGTTTGTTCTTACTGGTAATGGTGATTCGTTTTCGAATTCCTTTTTTGATTTGTTGATTAGTGTTGCTTTTCATCGATTTGCTATGTGGGTCATGAGTTTCTTGTGTTAAATTTGTTCAATTTTAGTGATTGATTTTGTGATTGGTTGCCTATGTTTTTGCCCAAAGTTCTGCAGTTAATACTTCATTCTGTTGTTGTGCGGACGATTTTCCATTTTTTTTTTCTCCTTTAAATTTTCCTTATTTTAGCAAGTGTTTCAGATTGATTTTGAGGTTGATGCATCATATATGTCTATGGGTGTTCTCCTCAAAACATGTATAGTAGATCTCAAGTGAAAAGTTTGGAGATGAATCACTTAGTGGATGGTTATACTGTTCTTTTCATTTTTTAAATGCATGAACAGAAGCTGGATCAGTTTTGGAGAAGATGATAGAGTTGACCAGATTGGTGCCTGGAAGAACAATTATTTGTTCAAATAGGGGAAGCTAATTATGATTATAATTTAGAAGCCCTTTTCCATGTTCACTTACTTCCTATCCATTTTTTGGATTTTAAGATTGGATGTTTCAGATATGTAGAAGATACTAAGAAACTTCTGGGTAAAGATGGGACAAGAAAATAAATCATGTACTGTACTATGATTGGATTGTGGGTGAGAGGACTCCAGTGTTGTTCCCTAGGGTTATCATTTGGGGCTTTTCATTTTTACCCTATTGTTTCTTGTGTTTGAATGGAATTTCTTGACCAAATTCTCCAATGGCGGATGTCTTTATCTTGAGAGAACGCGTTGTTATCAACTAGTTCAATGCACTCAAGTCTATCCAGCAAAACATTTTTTCAAACTATTTTGCTTAAGTAGTTCACTCCTTATATGATAAACTCACAATGTGACTCCTCCTCTGATTAGTTTTGAAATTGCTTGTAAAGGCATCCTTTTCTAGTTTAGCTATGACCATGCTTCATAAATTGACTTTCTAGCTGCTTAGAAGAGCAGATAGCTGAGTTTAGAAGCCTAAGTTTTCTCTCTATAGGTGCATGAGGGATTGGCAGAGGATTTGAAGAAAAAGGAGCCATCACATCTTTGATGAGCATTGAAGCTGTTTGATTTTAAGTTATTCCTATCACTTTTTTGGCATGTTCTGTTGAGAAACTTAACTGAATTTCTTTGGGCAATTTCCATGTGTTTGGGATTCTCTTAAATTCCAATGCTTGGTGCCTCGGTAAAAACCGATAAATAGAACTGGTAAATTGTTATTCTTGAATATACATAAATCTTTGAAGGAATCATTTAATTTCACAAATTGCAGTTGTTTCTGTGATTTCTCTTGAATTTTGAAGTGAATGAATTGTTTAATCATCAAACTCTCAAGCAATATCAAGTTGCTTTAAAGCACATCTTATATTTCAAATTTTTATTGGAAGTTGTCTGCAATGGTTGAATCAGTTTCCTTGACTTCAGTTAAAATTCCCTAATATTAATATTAGAAACATATCACTTTTGGTTGAACTTTTCCAACCTTTTTTAGACTTATCTTATTTGTTTATGTCTATAATATGTATATGGCAGTTTTTGATAGAAAAGAACAATCTTCTCCAATGACTCACACTTCAATTCCTCTTTTATCTCTCGGCAATTATGAAAGTCAAGTTGAGAATATTTACAAAACCATGATCTTATTTATTCTACAATGCTCTATTTCATTTGGTGTTACATTTTTTACCAATAAGGTGAAAATATAGTCATGCTCCTTTGTTACTGGCTACCAAAAATGTTAATTAAGAAAAAAATTAGAAGATGCTTTAGCAGCTTATGATTTAGTTTGTGGATTGTCAGGTAATCTTAAAACTTGAGGCATTCTTTGGCAGACCCTGTTGCAATGTGGCATGTCAAGGCTGAGATTGCTCCAGCTATCCTTCTAGTGGTTGATTTTGGAGGATGGTACAAGCTCGACTCAAAAGCATCCAATAACAGCTTGTCAGAAATGATACAACACACACAAGTTTCGTTGCTTAAAGATGTAATTGTGCCATACACCCATCTACTTCCTAGGCTGCATTTATCAGAAAACCAGATACGTCAGACTCTTCTTTACTTTAAAGGGGCTAAACATAGGCACCGGGTCAGTGCAAAATTTCTATGGAGAATTATTTTAATGTAGTTATCAATTACTTACAGTTTTTCTATTGATTGTAGCATGATCTTTTTGTTTACTTAGATGATTTGCACTTGCTTGATATCAAGATTGTTGGAGTTAGGTTATTGATAGGTACCTATTAAGAAGTGGATTGAGGAGGATCAAATGGAGATCATTTTAAGATCATATATGAAAAATAAAGGATGGTGTGTTTATATAATACAGATTCATATATCTGTGTCAGTGTGTGTGACATGTATGTATGTTTTTTTATCAGAGTGTGTCTGTGTATGTATGCATGTGTATTGGTGAGAGAAGAAAACTGTAACTTAAGAAAATACAGAAAATAAAATCCTTACAAAATCAAGTAAAGCAGTAAGAGTGAAACTAAAAAATAATAACTTGGAGAGTAAATATATTGCACTAAAAAATTTTGAAGTTAATAGGTAGAACATATTGGAGAAAAGGATGTTGGCTAACTAACAATGTATTTTGCATAACACATCCACTAGATTTTTTTTCCCTTAAAGTAAAGAAACAATCAAAGTTTTAAAATTTTTACCCAAAAAATATATTTTCTTTGTGTTAAAGTGTGAAAGATTTGAACAACTAATTTGTATTATTTTATTGATTTTGGTGATTCATATAATCTGAGATATGTGTCACACACTTGGGATATCCCAAGCACCTATGAGTCACTTTTACAACTTCAAGTGTGGCTGCTAAGTTAGCCTCACCTTACCAAATGCCAATCAATGTATAGGAGCAAAAATGCATGAAATGGAACACTTGGAAGCTTGAAGAATGCACGTGTATTGCATAATACAAGGGTAAGAGCCTTAATTTGCCTCAGAGCTCTTCCACTCTTGTTGTGCTTTATGGCTGTGAGGCCTTTCCTATTCATAATAGACACACTTAACACATTCCAAAAAATGGGATCCTGGAGATTTTCTAGAGCCTTCTATACAAGTTCAACTATGTACAAGTCTTTAAACAACTTTGGAGCATTTGATATACCCCTGGCTATATCTAGTTATAAGGCATTCCATACTATTCCACAGTCAACGTTACTCTGAAGCATTCCACATAACTTCAGAAGTTTCTAGAATTCTGTGGTCTTCTCTACTAGAAGTTCCAAGGTGCTGGGCAGATGCCTCTGCAGTTCTATGAGTAATTTAGGATTAGTGTCTAGAACCTTCCTTCTGCAGCATAATATACAAGATGAGGAGTCATTTGCATGTGATGTGAGCATAGGAGTCTTAGATAGGAGATGATTGAAAATAATAGCATAGGATAAGTACCCTTTACTATCAAAAAAATTGGGAAAAATGTGTTTTTGGTACAAACTTTGAAAGAAAAAATGGAAAAGAGGAGCCGCCTCTAAAAAAAAAAAATCAAAATTTGATATATTCCAAAGTCAAAGGTAGTACCTACATTATTAAAGGATAATACCTCAGTACCACCTTTAATCTAAAAGTGCATAAAACAAACAAATATTTTGGGATCATATGATATAGTTTGAAATATGAAAAGATTCCCATTTTACATACATTTTCAATGAGCACATGAAAATGTACTTTTCCCAAAAGGATTTATGATCATTAACCAGGAGCTTAACTGCTATGCTTGCTCTGTAAGATTTCTTTAACATACAACCTCCACAGTATGCTCTTGAGGCTGACCCAAATTGTAAGGCTCAAAAGATGTAGTGTGGGGTGGGATGTCAGAGGTTCCAAGTTTGATAAGTTTATGTAAATAGGACATGGGCAAAAGTTTTGAGATCATTATGCATGAAAGGAAGACCTTTATAACAAAGGGAGAGGTTCAATATCAAGTTTTCTTTATTTGCTTATCACACATACTGATGAGGATGAATCTTCAAAATATATATCAAGAAAGGGAATTAGTATTAGTTGTAATAAAGTAGGATTAATATTACTTAGACTTAAATTAGGATTAATATTTGTGGAGTCTAATTAGGATTAGCTAACTGAGTTATAATATAATTAGAATTTGACTCATGATAGGTTATTAGAGTCCTAGTAGACTTTGAATGTTATAATTAGAATTAGAATCATAATAGGTCATTAGAATCCTAGTAGACTTTGAATTTCTTAAAGAAGCCTATAAATAGGCTAATCAATGTAAATCAAAGAGATGAATGATGAATAATATTATATTTTCTTCATTGCAAGGTTGCAACCCTCAATGGTGAGACTCCATTGATTTTTTTCTAGGTGAGACTCCTAGAAGGCCTTAGTGAGACTTTAAGGTTTTTTCATCTTTTCTTCATTGTTTCTTCTTTCTCTCTATTCTTATTTTATAATTTTCTCTACCATAAAATTTATTCTTTATTCCTCTCCTTACACCCTAAAAATAAAACCCTAGCCCACCTACCCTTGAGTGTAGGCAACCATCCTAGGTTGTCTTACATCACATACATACAAAGGAGGATCTTGAGTACGCAGTTCCCACCATATTTGATGGATTCCAAACTATGATTTGGATAATGAAAAGATTATGGAACCAGGACATGGACAAAATTTTTGTTTCAACTAATTTTTCAAATATTCAAAAAACCTTGGATTTGGCACCTATTGAAATATTGGAATCCAAAAGGGATATGTAAAGAGGACAGTCTCTGACATTTTATCTGCTGCTATTTTGACACCCCTTATTTCGAGAAGTCAAGATTTTCCTTTTGTCATTTTTATGATGTAATGAAAGATAACCATCTTATTCCAAAGTACCCTTTCTTTTGCTGTGTTGAAAATCCATGTGCAAATTACCTTTTATTTTTGTGAATGATGCTCATAAGTTGTAACACCATTAAAATTTTCTATTAACAGGGAGGCCTGGTACGTGAAAAATTATGGACTTGTTGGTAAATGAGCAAGGTGTTATTATGGAAGAAGGCTTTCCTAATGCCACTGGTAGGAGCAATCAATAAAAGGATGAGAACATCAGAGTTCTGCTTGCACCCTGCTGGGGACACCCCTACTTCCTGCCGACTTTTTGATGCGATCCAAAGCCTCTGTATACCTGTCATTGTCAGTGATAACATCGAACTCCCATTTGAAGGGATGGTGGATTATTCAGATTTCAGTGTTTGTGGCAGTTAGAGACTCTTTGCTGCCAAACTGGCTTGTGAGTCATCTTAGAAGCTTTCTAAAGGGCAGAGGGACAGATTTCGTCAAAATATGGCACGGGTTCAGCCCATTTTCCAGTATGATAATGGGCACCCAGCTGGTATTGACCTATCCCTCCTGATGGTGCAGTGAATCACATATGAAGAAGGTCACCAGAAGCTGCCCATGATTAAGGAAGCTATTATTCGAGAGAGAGAAAACCACCAGGTGCATCAGTTCCACTTCGATGCCTTTGTACTTGAATCATGTCTTCATTTTTTTCTAGTATGGTAGCTGATAAGTGGTTCATTATCTGGTTATTTATCAGAACATGACATATTGTTTTTTGTTTCAGCATAATGTAGTAATAATATGGTATATTTTCTCCTTGCAAACCTTATTCAACTGAACATTGTACAGAGGAAACTAGCAGGGCTTCCTGTTTCTTTAACACAAAACCTCTCTCAAATTCTGGTGTACAAAGCATCCTCTGCAACAAGAAGGGATACCCAATTCCCCTTCTCTTAGAAGGAAACACCACAAACAACACACTTATAACAAACCCAACAACCAAAGGAACAGAGTTGGTCACTTTTTGGACATTTCCAGATGATAACACTCCAAAACATCATTGTGTGAGCCTGCAAAAGTAAGAAAAGCAATCAATGAAAGCAATGCGTGGAAGAGATCAATCCATCTCAACCTATACTCAGATGGCGCGCAAGGCTTCCTCCGGCCTCCATTGAAAGTCCATATCCCATTGCGTGTGGCTACGCCATAGTACAACCTTCCCCTTGCAGTTCTGAAGCTATCAGTGAACAAAAAGAAGATGCAAGAGGCTGCAGAGATGGCCAAGAAGAAACCCATCAGCCAGCGGTTGAGCGTGTGGCATTTGCCGTCATTTGTGAGGAGGGGAGCAAATATGGTGAAGGCAAGGATGGTGGCGGTAGGCAAGAGGACATTGAGCCTAGCAGTGCCACTGAGGATAGCATTGAGACGTATATGAAATGGGATTCATCAGTGCCATCGGTCTCCCAGCAGTAGTAGCTGCCGTTGTCAGGTAGATAACTCTCTATCAGATCTTGTTGGAGGGAGTTATCCATCCCCAGCTAGCGATGGGGGTGGAGGAGGAATGTTATCATAGCTTATATCACGAGCAGGCAACATGAGATTCTTTGTTGAAAGGAAGGGAACAAGTAATGCTCTTCCCCTTTTCCTTCTATTCCAAAGGGAAACTTTCCTTGCACCAGCATTTGCTTTTGGTTTCAGAAATGAGGTTGCCTTTGTTCACATTCCAGGAGGATCATGGCATGCAATCAAGACAGCTCTCATCATGTTACAAGGTAGAATGTTTAAATTCCAATTCAAACAAAGTGCCCAAAGGATAATAGGGATAAAGGCATGTTCGGCAATGTTCTGGAAAACAGTTTTCGAGCTAAAAACAGGTTTCAATTATTTTCAACTGTTTAAGAAACTGAAATATAAAAAACCATATCCCTGTACTTTATGTACAATTCAAAACTACTAAAATGTTTTTCATGTTTTCAATTATTTATCAAAACACTTTATAAAGCCACTTAAAAACAGCAATTTCACACAATTTTTAAAACATTGTTTTTAGTTAAAAAAATTTATCAACTGCATCTTTTTAATTAGAAACCTGTTTTTTATTTTAGAGAGCAGAAAATCAAACATGCCGCAACAAGTATGATAGAAGTTGAGGGAGGTGATATTGTAATGTCAGGTTCAAGCCCTTCCGTAGATGTTTCAAGCCATGTTCTTCCTGAAGTTGCATGATTCCTCCAGACAATTTCATTACTAAGAGAACGAGAAAAACCGAATCCTAAGGTTAAAACAAATATCCCGGCAACATTCCAACCCAGAATTGATGAACATGACCATATAAATGCAAATTTCATTGATCAAAATAATCACAGCTGTCCTTCACCATTGTGGGCTTTCTACATTTGATAAGCTTTACAAAAATTATATTATGTATGACTCAACCTGGACATGATATATGACCTATTGAAAAGAAACTATCCCCAGGAATTCGCTAAAAACCGCAGAATAACAGGGCTATATATAAACTATGATGACCAGCTATGTACAGTATTTGTAAACTAACTCGAGAAAAAATGAATAAACGCTGGGAAAAGACAAAAAAAAAACACTGAATAGTTGAATGAACAAGACTCAAGCTGAAAAATCATTTTGCTCCCCCTGCTTCTGGGCTTTCAATTGAGAAGAAGACTCGTCCTCTCTGATGCCACAAAGTTCACAAGGATTGGAAGACCTTTGTGAGCACCAGTGATCTGGGACACTAAAAAAGTATGTAGACATGAACTTCCTGAATCTCTTTTTGTACTCTTTTGGAGAGATGACGGTTGGCAAAACATTCTTAGGGACAACAAGGGAAGACTTGACCCATGTCTCAAGTTGCTTGTCCCATGTGTACTGCCTGAGATAATCAATAATGCCACAAACAAGCTCATGCCGCTGAGTATCCACTCCCACCAGTAGAGAATAATCCATGACATTAATTGACTGCAAGTTTAATCAAAACACAGAACTGTCAGAAGCTAATCCAGTGACGTATTATTGATTTGGACATTATAAGCCATTGGTGTGATTGGAGTTCAGGGTAAATCTGGAAACGTGAGCTGCCACTCTACTATTGCTTCTAAAAATTCAGAAAATTCAACACATGGGATATCTAACAGTAAACTGTGGTGATTGAACCATATGCGATAAAATCTATATGCACTTAATTAACAGTTCAGGCATGTTTTAGGACTTCTCTTGCCACAATTATTAATAGAAACTGTCAGCAGAAAACTCACATTGAGGAAAGTTGTGTCATTCCAAACTGCCCGCTGCAAGACACGCTTCGCTTTCCTATTAACGTACACAGGAGAGGTGTTCATGTCATTAACAAAGTTCTGGTCCAAGAGAACATCTTCTGGACCATCAGCAGCTGAATTGTATCGAGCATGTAAAGCACCTTTGAGATCATACTGGCGAGTAATGCTTCTACAGAAAGTAAGATTCTCCATCACCATCAGATCATGTCTCATCTCTTTCCCACTCTTTGTCTGTCTAATAATTACCTGCAAAGTAGTTCAAATGCTAAGAAAAATGGAAGTATAGTCATTAAATGTAAGAAAGGTATAACAACAAACCTGATAAATCCCAAGAATTTTGGCAAGGCAAGTTTGGCTCCCCGATGTGAAGGAGTGATTCATGTAAGCAAAATAATCAGGAGCAAACTTCATAAAGGATTCGAATTCTGTCTTCTTAATTTCCTTTATGATAAACCTGTCATCCAGTGTTTTAGCAAAGAAAGATTTACTTTTCCCACCTTTGGCATCCCAGTTCCTACATCGGCTGAGGGAGGCAATGTAATCAAGCTCAGATGGACAGCACTGATCTCGAAGATTGCGGAACTGGTTGGCATATAAACAAACCACTGAATATTTACCCTTTCCAGGTGATTTTGCAACTCCAAGAGAGACCTCAGGATGAATAGCACCATAAGAAACCAGAGAATCCAACAAATTAAATCCATCAAAACTGGAGAAGAGAGACTCCTCGGAAGAAACACTTCCATCTGAATCCACAGAACCATTTGAATGCCAATGAGATGAAGGCATTGACGTAATTCGATTCAGGCTGTGTGAATTTTCCAATGCTCGAAAGGCCAATCCTCTCTCTCTCCTACTACCCTCATCAAAATCTTCTGCTGGTACAGGTACATCCTTCAACAAGGCCAGGGCACAAGAGATTATGCTTGAAAGTTCACCCTCATAGTCTGAGACAATATAATCATCAGTACCAAGAGGGATATGCAGCCTTGAGCCCTCCTCAATGATCAGTTGATAAGCTGAGGGTAAATATTCTGGTGTGTAGCTACTAATAGATTCAAATTTGGGCAAGTAACCTCCCTGGAGATCCTTCATGCAATCCCTCCTAATTTCTGGAAATGGAGACCAGATCCATCCTTTTGCCTTCTCCAAGTTGCATGCCAATGGATGAGATGAACCCCTTTGAGATGCATCTAGACCACCAAAAGAATCATTGTGTCCAAGTCCTCCGGTAATAGGAATGATTCTAACAGCTTCTAAATGATCCAAGGATGGAAGTGTCTCTCCTTTGCAATTTCATCACCAGAATGAACATGGTCAGAGAAAACAGGTCTCTCTGAGACTGATCCATATGTGTGTAAATTCCCCAAAGTTGACCCCTCAGTATCCACAGCCACAGTTGATGAATTGAATGGATCAGCTTGTTCTCTAGACATTTCAACAGGACCCTCAACAGGGATTTCCCTGATTGACAACTCATTTCCCTGATCTCTTGTCTCCAACTTTGTTTTCACATTGCCATTATTATAGAAACCTTTATCGCCAGTATCCAAAATATTTTCTGCCCGCAGGATTCCATTACCAGCAATGCCATCCTTCTTCAGAAGCCCTTGAATTGCTTTATGAGTGGCACTAGTGCCAACCACTGAAGAATCAGGCGAGAGTAGTGTATGCAAACGCCGATCCCATAAGCATGATTCAAGTTGAAGCTCCCAGAGTAATCTGTTCAAGCTGAGAAGTTTATAAATGGCCTGCTCTGGCTTCCCATTCCTAACAATAGCTTTTTGAATGTTGACCTGAAATTCCACCAATCAGAGAGAAAAAGAAAAGAAAAAAACAAAAGGAAATCAAACTTTAGCTCATGGTTGATGGAATTGTACGTGGCAAACCTTGTCTCCTTGAAGTTAGAAGATGAGGGCATGAGCAAAAGTGCAAAAATGAAACATGGAAGGGGAGCTCCATGTTAAGATGTGTGGAGCCTAATTATTATCCTAACGGTGATTGCCCTTGCATAGATTGACCCTAGGCAAAGACAGCACACGGATCAACCTTTGCGGTAAGGTCAACGTGGGGGTTGAAGAGGGCAACTGCCCAAGGACAGAATTCTGTATGTAAAGGGTATTTTAAGTTGGGATATTTTGGAGATTTTACATATGTAATTTGATTACCCTAATTATGTCATCTTTAGGGTAGTCGACTGGTTAGATCAATGTATTAAGAGAGATAGAGAAAGGTAGAGAGAAAAACCTAGAGGGTGCGAGGCGTTTTGTGATTATTTTGCAATCTCCATTTGATCATAGTTAAAATCTATAGCGGCTACAAATGGACGTAACCCTCACATTGAGAGTGAACCACTATAAATCCCATGTGTTCTTGTGCTTTAATTTTTTGCATTAGTTTATTCTTGTTTTTTAAAATAGGATTAGGGTGTTTTAATCCTAACACTCCAGAGCCAACAGTATATTTTTGCTTAAAGTTGAGGACATGACATTAAACCCCCAGAGTAGTGCAAGAATTTACATGATATCATATCACATAATGATAAGAACCTAACTTTTCCCTCGTATTAGAAAATGAGTGCCAATTTGATAATGCAGAAATAGCTAATAATATATTAATTTCAAACCATGGCTACATACACCAATCTTAACAGTAATGACAATAACATGCATGCATGCACAATTAAATACATGGAAAAACATCCACCCATGTGGCAAATAATATCTTTCCACAGAAAACAGACAAAATTAGGTAGAGAGAAATTTATAGGAGACAACTGCATTCACAAGAGTGATGGATCTCTGCCACAATGATTCTAAAAGTCATAAGATATCAAAAACAACTACAAGGAAAAAAAAACTAACCTCAAATTCATATCTCTCCTGGCTTAACATCTCTTCAACATCAGAAAATTCTTTCAATGAGCCACCAAGATTCAGAGTAGAGCCTGCAAACCGAGATGCTATCTTCTTCAAAGTTAGCAACCTCTGTGAACAGTGATATCGCTTTCATGTAGACCTTAATAAAAGGAGAAAAATATTACTTCTAATTGAAATGAAGAAATAAAAGAGCAGCTAAGAATTTAACATTCAACATTGGACAAAAGTATATAACCATGTGGTGCAGGCAAATTAAAAAGGCAACATACATTCTCCATTTCCTTCTTGAGAGATTCTTGTCTAATTGAATTACTGAATTCCAGCTTATGAGGAGGTACAGCTACAGCATAAGTTGAGACAGGAGAATATCTGAGCACTGCAACCATGGGACCTAACCTGGACAATGCATGAAGATACCATGGATCATTAGGATGTACAAAACCTTAAGGATGTCGTTTGCAGGTTACGATAACAATAGGAAGGAAGAGCAAGTGCCAAAAGTGTTCATTTGTTTGCAACAGTTCTCTCAAGTTGAATTACTTGGTGCACTCAAGCAGCAGGTTCAAAAGGGTGAAATGGCACTCAACCTGGGACATGTTTCCCCAAGCCCAACACTTTTTGACCCTGTCCCCCTCTTCCTTTCTTTTAAAAAATTCAATAAAATCGGATTGGATTTGTTTTAATCCATTTCAATGCCAATAACATGATTTTTAACCAATCCAGAAAATATTTCCTCTTGTAGAACGTGGAAACCCAGCCCAATTCTGGAATTAATATCCCTTTCATCATAATGGGCAAAAGAGTAATACTAAATGACAACTAGCATATTTACACTACAAATCATACCCAAAAAAGTAGAGGAAGTCCCTGTGAAAAAAATGCCCACAGCTTGATACCCTACTGGGTGAAGACAGCTGTGAAAAACTGAGCTCCAAAAACTTTCCGAAGGACAACCCACGAGCAGCAGTGGATATCAACACTCTTTTTGTACATTGTGTGATTCCATTTTCAGGTTTACATTTACCGCAGCGACTCCACATCCAAAGTTTTCCTTCTGCTTCCCCAGGCAAACATGACTTGGTGGGAAGTTGTTTAACTTGTATGGTAAGCTGCTTATTGCAATGTGCATAGTAGTAAAAATGAGCTTCTGGCAGTTCACCACATGTGGGGCATTGATGCTTCTGCATAGTGCAGCAGTTTCTATCAGTGCAAACTTCAAGTTAATGCAAAGAAACTAGAAAACAAATCACACCATGCCATGTCATAGAGCTGAGTGTTATTTAAGTCATCACACTGAAACTAGAAAAATGAAATGACTCAAGCAACCTTCAGTAATCTTGACAGGCCCAAGTGACAGAATAATAATAACTTAAAACATCCTAATAAATGGAGACTCAGAAACCTGATTGAGTAAATTATCTTGCAAAAATTTCCCAAGGGGAACATCGAAGTTCCTGTAGAACTTGATATGAGAAAAATGGCTTTGCTCACAAATCCTCCCTTTTGATGCATTCCGACTAGACATCAGAACCAAAATGCTCTGGGAGTCCAAAACTGTGCTAATGTCATCCTTACTTTGCATTTGGTCTTCATTTTTGCCACCAGATTTTACGTCATTCAAAGGAACATCAGAGCAAGCCAAGGGTGACAGTGGTCTTTCGCTATCATGTGACTTCTCTTCATCAGAACCACTTTTTGCTTCAATATCACAATTTTCAAATGCCTCTGGAGATTTCAAAACTGGAACTGACGTCATGATCTTATTGTGGTGTTCCTTTCCATTTAAGCCAAAGTATGAAGATAGCGAGTGATAAGGAGTTGAGGATACAATAGGGAAATTGTCCCCTATAACTTTCTTTATGGAGGCTGAAAGAGACGATAACCCCGAAAGAACAACTGGGTTATATGGCTCATAAGATAATGAAGAATCACCTTCTAATTCCAAATTTAGGGTGGACACTCCTTCAAGGAATCCATTTGAAACAGGAACATCACTCAAGCATAATGCATCATCTTTGGCAATAGGCTCCTCAAGACAAGAGGCGCTTGAATTACCAGAGCCAACAACAGGGAATCGTGTATTAGTTGGCGCTAGATTTGCTAACCCATCAAAAGGAATAGTAGAGATCATTGCTTTTTGATCAACAAGGAAAGAAGTCTCTAAAACTAAATGATATGCCATAACAACTGCACACTGCATAACACATTTAACCCTCTTCAATTCCTCACTGTGAGTTCCTTTCAGTAAAATCTGCAACATCAAGATTATATGAATTATTAATCAAATAAATAAAGGGAACACTTCACAAGGAGCAGCTGCCATGAAAACTTGTGGCAAAAAATAAAAAATAAAAGAATTATAATACACACATATAAGAAAACTCTATATACCACCCAATACCAGTGTGGTCCTACAGACCCAATATACACAAAGAAGAAGGATTGTGTCATGCAGATATCTGAAATATCATAAGACCAAAGGAAAACCATCTCATAAAGTGCCAAAAAGGAAAACAGGAAGTTATAGATTAAATGGCCAGGGAAACGCAAAGGAACAGTAAGGCATGGTCAAAGTGAATGAGAAATTGCATCACAGGAGCATACAAAATAAAAAGTATGAGGAACAAACTGATTCCTTTTTTCGTTGCATCAGAAGGGTCACCATTGAAGCCCTGTGCCTCTACAACAATTAAGTTAAAGCATCATAGAGACAGCCTCTCATGGCCTAGAACAAAGCTTTCCCCCAGGCTTTGAAAATAACAGGTTTTGTGCCTGTGCCCATACAGCCAGCCCTCAACAGGGACATGATACTTCTCCTATTTTGTAGCTCCTGGTTTCCAAGGTATTAGCTAATATCATTTGAGCAACATTGTCAAGGACTGGGAGGCTACTTGCCAGAGAAACAAGAGTAAAGAGCAGACTAGTGCTAAATAAACTTCTCCACCTGTGCTGTTTCTCAAGCTCAATTTTGATGAGCATTCTCTAGAGAACCCAGGCCAATTGGCTGTTGGCATATGAGCTTATTCTAAACCTGGTGTTTTGGGCTTGCCATAAAGGCAAAGAGCCTGGGGCACCTTCTTCCTTGTGGATCTCTAATATTTTTGTGAAAGGAGATTCTTCAAGTATTATTCTTTTTTTCTCTTTCTAATGGGACTATGGGGAATCCTAAAGCACCTTCGATCATGATAATATGAGAATCCAGAATCTTGAGAGGAATTCTATAATATCCTTTCATTAGGACAAGTCGCTTGAAATACTAAGAAGGGAGCTCAGTTTAGTGAGATTTTTCTTGAAACCCTATCTGACAGTTTTGCAGGTTTAAATGATTTGAACTTTTTTTCTTTTTTTTTTCAGTTTTGCATTCTATTCCTTTTCTTCTTCTTTTCTCTTTTTAAGGGGAGGATTCCTCATCTTACCTTTTTCTTGTATATAATGTTCACATTAATTGTCATAAATTAGCCAATAGTGTTTTTCCAAACCGGTTTTACTATGTGCTATCCAATTTGCAAGTACTTATGCAAGTGACTGTTATTTTCCAGGTGATCTATCACAGAATGTACCAATTTTAAAGGGACAGTCCAATTTGGTATATTTTGTTGGCAGTAGGCACTCTTACCGTACAATTTAGCATTTTGATCATACTTATGGTACAATTTAACATTTTGATGGAGGTAGGCTTTCCACAATGAGATGAAGAAATCCTAATATGGCAAGAATAGAACAACTATACATTTAAAGGAGGAAAAAGGGAATGGGAAGAAGAAGAGGAGGAGAAAAGAGTACCCGCAAGACACTAGTGGAAGCTTTTACCCCATACTTCGAGACCTATGTATATGACTTGGTAGAAATATAATACATCAATTAAAGATCATTAAAGGTTACCACTAAATGCTGGAAAAAAAAATTATAAGTAAAACATCAAATGGAGCTATTCATTGTAGGAAGAGGCCTTTTGTTTGGAGTATGTCCTTGAAAGAGAAATTTATGACGTTTTACAACTGTTCAAGCACAAAATCCAGCATTCAAGTGCAACATTGCTGTGTAGGACAGCCCACAATGAACCTTGTAAATTAAAACTTCTAGAATATCATGAAATAAGACTAACATGAAAAGAGGATACTCACCGTACAACCTTGCCGTGTAGGACAGCCCTCAATGAACATCAAGGTCTTACTTGGCTTTTTTCCACCTTCACCCACACTAGCATGTTCCTCCACAAATTTTTCAAAATGAAAGGAATCACAATGTTTCAGCTTTTGGCTCATTAAAGTTCCAGGGGACATTATTGGTGAACCAGTACAGCGAGCAACTCGTTCCAAGCGATGGAGCTTCATATCAAAGACTAGTGTCACTCCTTTTTCAAGAAAAGTCTCTTGCACATCACGAGAAACAGTTTTCTCCACTAAAACTACATTCGGGCGACACACATCTATCATCTCACGAACAGAATTCAGATTACCCTTCTCCTGTTCATTATCAAATGATCAGAAAATATATTTTCATATGTCCCAGAGATCAATAACAAACACATGCCAACCATTTTACCTGATCCATTGAATTAAATGATGATAACCCACTTGAAGAATGACCAAGCATGCCCTGAATCAACAATAGTCGAGGGTTCTTGTACCTTGTCTGCATGTGCTTATGAGCAGCATGCTTTTTAAAGACCAGTCCTTTAATTACTTGACTGCAAAACCAAACATCAATTTCAGGTTTTCCCACATTTCCCAGCTAACATTTACATGATGCTTTTATTTTAAGATCCGTTATATTTTTTTACACTAAATAAAAAAAAATGTGAAAAATAAGATATCAGGGTTTAACAGTTTTCACGGTGTGTTACTTTAAATAAGAAGGAGAAAAATGAGAGAAAATAAGGCTTGAAAACCATCTTTTGTTTGAAAATGAAGAAAGCACATGAAAAGAAAGGAAAATAAAGGCCCCATTTAAGCACTACATTAAGATACATGCACACTATTTTGGCTAAGCACCAAGATGGTAATTCCCACTATATCATCCTAGTTCTTCTGTCCTCCTTAAAAGAGCCTACAGAAGAAAAAAGATGGTATCTAAGGTGTTGTTTGGTAACCAAATGATCTGGTGAAAAATGAAAAGAATTAAGAGGATCTCAATAATTGACCTTGTTCAATAACAGAAACCAGATACCACATAAAATAAAGTCCACTTAAAAGCCAGTTATCCATTGTGTCATAGAAACTGTACCAAACATTTAAAACAAAACATGGTTTTAAAATTTTATCATTTAAACTCCATTTTAACCCTCTTCTCTAAAACAGATTTCTTTTACAATGAAGTTTATTAGCAACCAATCTGCAATTCTGTTATCTACCTTTTTTTTTTTTTTTGGTTGTGAAAAATACATCTACGTATTATGAAAATGAATTTTCCTGATTATAACTCCAGAGATAAAAATGTTGATTCCCCGTTTGGTTAGTGAAAAAGAGTTTTTTCCAA